>NW_020885038.1:402302-527296 GCF_003945725.1 Corapipo altera
GGGACAAGCATGTCAACTCAGAGCCAGAGTGGGAATGAAATGCTGTTTGTAAATCTTACATGTTACCCACCTCTCCCTTTTCAGTCTTGACAGTGACCTTCCCTGACTCCCTGCTCTGGATTGTGCTTTTCACATAGGATTCCTTGGCATGTACCACAAAGACAGATGTCTTGGCATCGAAAGGCTTGTTCTGGGCCTCAATTCTCTCCTTCTCTGACTTCCGGAGGTAAGGAGCTGCTGCTCCAAAGATGGCCATCTCGGCGTCTGTCGACATGGCTGTGGTTTATGACATGCAGCAAGGCACTGCGCTGGAGTGGAGGCAGAGTGCTGAGGGAAGGAAGAAAGTCCTTTGTACCCGAGACCTGAGTCTTGGTAGTTTTCTGCTCTGCCTGTTCTTACAGTCTGCCTCTCTGTCCTACCTGCTTTTCACCCTAGATGTCTTTTAATTTACTTAGGTCTTAAAGAAGAATGATTTCTTTGATTAAGGTTAAATTTTTTCTCTCTTATTGCAGTTTACGTGTTCAGTTCAGATCTCGTAGTGTTTCAGTAAGCTATACAGAAAAGTTGGATTGATGGCACAGTCAAGACTATTCAAAGATGCAGCAGAGATACCAAGCAGAAGCAGAAGTAATACCAAGAGAAGTCATCTTATTGAAATTACGAAAACCCACTTGTATTGTTTCTCTCTTGCCCATTTTCGACCATGTAATTTTTATCAACTATAGAGATGGAGCAACATAAGGAAAAAGATGTGGAGTAAGCAGAAGCATAGGTATGAGTTGTCCATGCAAACATTTTTCCTCAGTTGTAAATCAGACTTTGTCTCCTCTAATTGTTCTACCTTTTTCAGTTCAAGGTAATCTTTTAAGATTAACTTGTACCAAAAGAGGAAAATAAAAAAAAACATTAATAAAAAACATTCAGAAGGATTTGACAAAATCTTAACTTAAAATGTGCTGGTCTTTCACCTTCTCTTTCCTGGATTTTGTTTGCAGGCAATCTGCTTTTAAGAGTTCTGTGTGTAAGGTCAATTATTTCCCAGCAGGTACCAAACAAATGTGTCCAACCCGGTTATGAAAGGAAATTTACTCTTTTAGACAGCACAGGTTAGGTAGAATTGCACTGCATTAGTGTGCATAGATGTAAAGGGGTATGGAAAGTGGCTTTACAGGTGCATAAAAAAAGCCAACTTGGAGTCTATTCCTATGCAGTAGGTAAATCAGTCTTACCTCTTGTGACACCAGCTGACTCTCAGGCTGGAAGATGGTCAATACTGAAAAAGAGAAATGCAACTTGCCTCTTATCTTTGCACAGACTCCAAAGGATAAGTCATAGGGGAAAAATATGCTGGTGACTTGAATTCAGAATCAAAATGTCTATTGATATAGACAGTTCTTTAAGGAAAGCAGTTCTACAAGCACTAGGAATGCAGTGAGATTCTGCCAGCACCCAGTCCTCCATACTCTTACCTTTAATCTTTCCACAGAGACAGAACAGACTTGTCCTACGAGCACTTTTATAGGTTCTGGTTTGCTCATTCAACTCCCTCCTCCTCTTTCGTAGGTCAAAAAATTTTTGGCAAAGCATTGTTTGGCAAAGTAGACTGAGTGCATGATTCCCATTTGGGCTCGTGGATATATTTAGAAATATCTGAAGTGTTCCTAGCTATGTGAATAAAAGTCCTATAAATATTTTGACTAGGAATCTGGAAGGAGGAAATGCTGTCCAGCAAATAGGACAGTAGGACTGGGTCTTGGAATTGTTGGCTTCTCTTCTTCTGACTATGAATTCCTGTTTGACATATAAGATTTGTGTGTCTCAGGACTCAGTAGCAGTGAGAAGGATTATTATTACAAGAGCTTTGGAGAGATTCTCTTCAGAAATATTCTGGAAAGAAGGAATAGGAACAATCCAGTATGGTCTAATTCTAATACTGGACAACCATATCATGCTTGTGTTACTGCATCTATTTACAACTCCTTAGTTTTTTGCTGGGTACTTTCAAAAGATCAGATTATCTCCCTTGCTTCATACATTTATTTACGTTGTTTACATTCTTCTGAAGTATTGCCTATTGGCTCTGATTTGAAATTCAATTTTAAAGGTATTATTTTACTGCCTTCCATGTTTGGCTGTGCTGGTTTGCTCAAACATGTGTCCAGCAGAAATTTCGTAGTGTCACATGAGCAGGAATTCCTTAGGATGCATTTTATATAATTCAGCCTTTAGGTGTATCGGGAGCTTTAACTTGGCAATCTGCTGCTATTGTAGAGATCTTGGACTGCGGCTGTAGTTACCAAATGAAAGAATGGGATTTAGATCACAAACACACCTTCTCCAGCCTTCCGAAGCACAAACACAGACTCCACAGAAATGTAGAGAACTCCTGGGAGGATTTTCATTTCCTTTGCAAAGAGGTACATAGGATCTGCTATTCTAAGTTCTTCCATGGAGCTTGGGTGAGGTACTGTGATTCTGTACCATATTCTGAAGACTCATGTTTTCCCTCAAACATCAGGGAGTTGAAGCACTGTAAGAAGAGTCAGAGAGAGTGACCAGTCTTCTGAACTCATTGCTCTAAAAAACTTTTGTGTGCTTCCAACACTGCATGTATGACTGAGACATCTGACATCAAGAATTCTTTTGAGGCTGCCAATGTCCTTCTGAAAAATAAATGTAGAGAGTTTATAATTTCTGTTTCAAAGGTAATATTGTGTGTCTGTAGAATTTTCATTGAAGAAAATGTCATCCTTTAGCATGCAAAACAGGATAAAGGGAGAGAGAGATTTTCCTTTCCTCTTTCCTCTTCTACTGCATTATGTAATTGCTTAACAAAGAATAGACTTGGTTGTTCTTTATATATCACATGAAATTAACTCCAAGATGGATCTACAATTTTTTGATAAACATAAATGTTGACATAATGTGTTCCAAGTTGTATGGGAACTGAAAACTTAGCAGCTGAAATCCACATAAGCTGAAAGAAAGTTCCCATCCAATATCCACTTTTACCGTTATTGCTGTGTTTATGGATCTAGTTGCAGCTGCAAAATAATTGTTTACATTTCAGTTTCCCTCCTGGGTCCTCTGCACATGTTAATTAAAGAGTATGACATGGATGCCAGTACACCCGTTCAAAGATCACACTTGCAGTATATCATTCTCTCTGTCAGTTTGGCATCTTGTATTTTATTTCACCTCCTAGAGTAATGGGAATCAACTGGGAAGGCAACAAATTCAAGAAGTTGTAACAGATAACTTGTTCTTCTGTTTCTTTCTGTGCTAGAAGCTCGATAATGCTTGGGTTTTGTCTGCCTAGTTCAGGAAATAGCACTTCGCATATATTCTTCCCACAGTGAGAACACCATCAGGTCCCAAAGCCATTCTAGAGCTCTGAGTTTGGTTATGCCCTGCCTCTTCATGTTCTGTGAATTTTCTGAATATTTTTCCATCTTCTTGACATCTCATGAGCCCGTTAAACTCCAGACTTTTTACAGAATTTGTTAAACTGGGATGGAATACCGTCAACTTGTGCTTAAACCGCTTTCTTCAGCTTTCAAATTTTGGAAAAGATTGCATAAATTTTTTTCACTTGTGGATGAAAAAAAGATTCATACCTACAGAGAGGTGATGGTTCTGTTTGTCCTGTGATTGGTTATGAAGGTGGACTTCATGCTACTGGACAAGTCATTGACCTCAGTCGTCAACTCACCTTTCTCCTTTGCCAGCTTCCACTTGATGCTTTGAGGGTTTTTGCTCCCCAAATTTACCAGTCTGCAGTAGAAAAAGAATAATAACCCCATAGGACCGCAGAAGTGTCAGTGATAAAGGACCTCTAGCGGTCCCTACTCATGTTTTCAACTCACAAAATCATCTCATCTCTCTCAAAAATTTGTTGCCATAGTGCACTATCCATTTACTGAAAAAAATTTCAAAGTGAAAAGAATTTTAAAATTATAAATGAAAACTACTTTTAGTCTAGTCAACACTTTGCATTGTGTTTAATGTTGTTTAGTTCACCTTGGATCTAGAGGAGTGAAATTCACAGATGGGAACAACTACATGGTTCATCACATTTTATGGTTATTTTTTGGTTTATCATTTATAAAAATCTGGATGAGGGGAAGGCTGTGAATATAGTCTACCTGGACTTCAGCAAAGCCTTTGACACCGTCTCCCACAGCATACTCCTGAAAAAGCTGGTAGCCCATAGCTTGGACAGGGACACTCTGTGCTGGGCTAGGAATTGGTTGGAGGGCCCAGAGAGTGGTGGGAACGGAGTTGCATCCAGTTGGGATCCGGTCACCAGTGGTGTCCTCAGGGATCAGTGTTGGGCCCAGTTGTATTTAATATCTTTATTGATGATTTAGGTGAGGGGATTGAGTCCACCATCAGCAAATTTGCAGGTGACACTAATTTGGGGGGGAGTGTTGATCAGCTGGAAGGGAGGAGGGCTCTGCAGAGGGACCTGACAGGCTGGAGAGTTGGACTGATTCCAAGGGGATGAGGTTCAACCAGACCAAGTGCCGGGTCCTGCACTTTGGCCACAACAACCCCCTGCAGCCCCATGGGCTGGGGACAGAGTGGTTGGAGAGTAGCCAGGCAGAAAGGGAGCTGGGAGTGTGGATTGACAGGAAGCTGAACATGAGCCAGAGCGTACCCAGGTGGCCAAGAGGACCAATGGATCCTGGCCTGAACCTGGAAGAGTGTGACAGCAGGACCAGGGAAGTGATTCTTCCCTTGTACTCAGCGCTGGTGAGGCCACCCCTGGAGTGCTGTGTCCAGCTCTGGGCCCCTCAGTTCAGGAAGGACATGGAGGGGCTGGAGCAGGTCCAGAGAAGGGCAACGAGGCTGGGGAAGGGACTTGAGCACAAGTCCTATGAGGAGAGGCTGAGGGAGCTGGGGTTTTTGAGCCTGGAGAAGAGGAGGCTCAGGGAAGATCTCATCAGTCTCTACAACTCCCTGACAGGAGGTGGGAGCCAGGTGGGGGTTGGTCTCTCCCAGGCAGAGATCAGTAAGACAAGAGGGCATGGTCTTAAGCTGTGCCAGGGGAGGTTTAGGTTGGATATTAGGAAGAAATTCTTTACAGAAAGGGTAATCAGGCATTGGAATGGGCTGCCCAGGGAGGGCGTGGATTCTCCATCCCTGGAGGTTTTTAAGATGAGACTGAATGTGGCATCAGTGCCATGGCCTGGGAACCACGGCAGGGTTGGACTTGATGATCTCAGAGGTCCCTTCCAACCCAGCTGATTCTATGGTTCTATGATTCTATGATTTAAGTGATTAAGTGATTTTTCATCTTGCAGTAATAAAATGATTAAATAGACAAGGCATAACTGAAATTATCAAAAAGTGTCTAACTGGCAACTACAGGTTACAGTGTTGCATGGAGTCAGCAGGAATATGGACTTGATACCACATTTTACCTATCTCAGCAATCTGTGCAACTTTCTCCCACAGGACTAAGAACGGCAAACTAGATATAATTGCATAAATAATTTATTATCATAATTTTTAGACTAAAAGATCTCAATCAGAATTATTTACTACACAGTATAGAGGTTGTAACTGCTAGTTCAATATAGTGCAGTATTTTTTAAGCAATATTGAAGTAATATTAAAGCAACTATATAGAAGCTAGCAAAACCAATTATTGAGATTGATGTTACTCAACCAGACCAACAACAATGGCCCAACCTCTTTCACTGAGCCTCGAGGAGTGACCTTGAGGGGCATCCCCACTTGAGGGAGGAATGTCCATAGACACTCTGAGAAGGGCTGTGTTAGAAAACCCTCCCACTGAATTGTGGGACTGGGTTTTACAATGTAAAGGGCTGGACTGTCAGTCAAGTGTCTCTGGACCAGTTATGCGAGCTCAGCAGGTTTAGGTAAATTGTAATCTGTTGGTTCCTTTTTCCAGTACTTTACCAGATCTGCCGCATCTTCACCTCCCTATCAGGATGCTTAACTCTGAGACTGATGACTCAGACTGGTTTCAGCTTTATTCAACACCAAAAGTAGCACAACCTCCCTTCTCCATTCCCTGCTGATAGCTTTGCAAATGGGATGTTATTTGAGATGTTGTTTGAGATGTTTTACCCCCACTCCAGGCAGAGCATCCTGCTACACTTGTTTTTTTCTCTAATCTCTATTCCCTTTTCTGATATTTTCTGCAGTTTATTTTACTGTTTTACCAGTGCTACTCTCACAGCCGATATTCAAAAACAGTTGTTTTAGTCTTTTAAAGGGAAGTTTCCAGACTGACAGGGTCCAATACTCTCTGTTCAGGCTCTTTTGGATATTACATACAAAAGGTTTAAAGTTTTAATGTCAGTTTTAGCTTTTTGAAGATATTTGAAATTATAGAGTAATTACACACATTTAGCAGAGTGATATAGCAGAATATGGACAAACAGGACAAACACAATGTAGAAATTACAATATACAGTTGAATCACAATACAAAGATGATTTCCATTTGCCTGACAGATTTGGTGACCCTCCATGTAGGGGCTGCAGCATTGGTGGATTGGATGCTGCACACAGAGAGTTGTGGGTAATGGTTCACTGTCCATGTGGAGTGACCATTGGGGTCCCTCAGGGGTCAGTCCTGGGACATATCCTGTTGAACAGCTTTGTGGGGAAAAGGACAGTGGGACACCCTCAGCACATTCAGTGACAACACTGAGTTGGATAGTGCAGTCACATGCTGCAGGGAAGGGGTGGATCCAGGGGGACCTGGACAGACTGGGTCTGTTCTCATGGAGTTCAACAAAGTGAAGTGCAGGGTCTTACACCTGGGTCAGGGCAATCCCAGACACACCAACAGGTGGGGCAGAGAAGTGATTGAGAGCAGCCCTGTGGAGAAAGATGTGGGGGTGATGAAAAACTGACCATGAGCTGGCAGTGAGAACTCACAGCCCAGAAACCAATGGAATCCTGGGCTGTGTCCAAAGGAGCGGGACCAGCAGGGCAAAGGAGGCAATTCTCCCCCTCTACTCTGCCCTTGTGAGACTCCAACTGGAACAGTGTGGCCCCAACATAAAAAGAACATGGAACTGCTGCAGCAAGTCCAGAGGAGGCCACAAATTTGATAAGATGACTGGAAGACATACAAAGACAGGCTGAGAAAGCGAGGACTGTTCAGCCGGGAGAAGGTTGTGTGGAGCACCTTCCAGTATCTGAAAGGGCTTACTGGGAGGCCAGAGACTTGTTGTCAGGAACTGTAGTGACAGGACAGGGAGTAATGGGTACAAATTGAAAGAGGAGATAGATATTAGGATAGGAGGAGATGGATATTAGGAAGAAATTCTTTACTATGAGAGGGGTGAGATGCTGGAACAGGTTGCCCAGGGAGGTTGTTGACGCTCCATCCCTGCTAGTGTTCAAAACCAGGTTGGATAAGATCTTGAGCAACTTGGTCTAGTGTGCGGTGTCCCTGCCCATGACAGGGGAGGTTGGGATTAGATGATCTTTAAGGTCCCTTCCAACTCTTAACATTCTGTGACTCTGTTGTTACCAGTCTCTAGATGCTGAGCATCCCCAGTCACTGGGAAGAATTATGTGGGTTGAAGCCAACACAAGCCCATTTAAACAAAATTGTTTGATTTTTATACCCTATGGCCTGAGCCTTATACATATACCCCACACCCTCTTTTTCTTCCACCCTGCCTGGTCTGACTTGGGAGGATTATACTTTCTACTGGTTCTTTTAGGGAAAATAATTTACATAAACAGTTGTGCCACTCCATTGATACAACCATTTATCCAAAGCAAAGGTTCCCTTAAGCTCCCTTTAAGATAGCTGCCATCACTTCCTGTGTTCTGTTCTGAGCTTCTTGAGCACATCATCCTTTCTGACTATCTCTGAGCCTTCTTCTCTCTGGGGGTCTGCTACCACTTACACAGACTGTTGCTTGAAATGATATTATTGAATAGCTGTCATGGTATTTTATATGTCTATTCAGAAGGACCTTGACAGGCTGAAGCAATTGGAAGAGAGGTATGTCATAATACTGAACAAAGGGAAATGCAAATAATGGGCACAGGTGGTGTCAGGTAGGTACAATCCAAGGGAAGTTGACAATCCTGGGAGTGAGGAGGGGTGTGTGTGTTTGTATATGTAACCAGGCAAGTAGAAGACATCTTCTTTCAGTTAAATGAAAAAGGAAATCTTTAAAGTCGTGAGGTAATAGCTTTTGTTTGTTTGTTTGTTTGTTTGTTTGTTTTGGTTTTCCTCTTACAACCCTGGAAGACCACCTCTTTGTGCTCCTGTTCCTCTTGTCCAGTTCCCTTCAGGCTCTGTAACACTCGAGCAATTATGAATTTAGTCCTGAATTATGAGGACATAAATAATATCCACCAAAAACCACACCACAGGTGAATGCATTTGCAAATCCATGGCCACTAGTTAAGTGATTTTATGACATGGATTTATTTATGTGACTGTTGTGCAGTCATGGACCATATACATTTTATACAGTGTCTTGTCACTGAAAAGAGCAAGGGTAACTCTGTGTGTACCGGGGTTTGGAGTCTACAGATTTTCATGCTAACTGTGGTTAAGACTGAGATGGATTTTAATTGATCCCATGGGGATTAAAACCCGTGCTATTAGCCATCCTTTAAGTCACAGTCACCTCAGTTACAATTACTTACAAGTGAAAACTCAGAGTTGTGCCAGAGATTTGATCTGGGGTCATGGGTTGAAATATGAATCTTAATAGAGGCCATTTGTCTTTGTGTAAGACAAATATACCTAAGGAGTCAGTTGGTCCTCGTACTGAGGACTTCAGAATCCCGTGTTATTAACATAAGCTTTAACTTAAAATATCTATGATATAGGTAAACTGTGTCTGTATCAAGGGGTGGAATGTCTTGATCCTGACCAGGAGACCACTGTAAGTGGAGAAGCCAGTGACCACATCACAGTTAACATGTGTGCCCAGGCCCATGCTGAGCTGTACTGCCCATCCAGCACAAGCCTTAGGGCTGTGCTGTGCATCACAAATCTCTTGGCTGCAGGGCACACTCAGCCAGGTCATCCCAAGGGAGGACCCTGCAGGCAGCTCCCTCTCCATACTGGTTATTGCACCACCTGCACAGTCTTGTCTGAGAAGCTCTCATGTGGACATCCTTTATGAATAGAATTGTGCTTTTAAAGATAATTGTAGTAGCATGGATGACCTGAAAACAAGGAACCTCTCCACAGATTGGCTCTGTGCCATGCACCATGGGAAAACCCATCCTGGGTCCATTTGGAGCTAGGATTCCCAGCATCTGAAGGGATTTACTCAGCATCTGTGTTCATTTTTTAGTCTGCCCGTGCTGGTTCTGGCCAAGACTGGGTTAATTTTTGCAGTAACCATGAGGGGACATGGCCAGGACCTGGAGGTTATTCTGTACCACCTAACATCGTTTCCAGGGGCAGGGGTAAGGGACTCTCTTCCAGGAAGAAGGGCTTCTTTCCAACTGAGCTGACATGGCAGAGGGAGCTGTCCAGTATTGTGCCTCCAATTCCCCTCCCCAGAGCAGCACAGGGGAGGGCAGGGGGAGCACGTAGTTGTAGTGGGAGCACTAAACTGGAGAATACCATTCATAAACCATGACTCTATCTTATCCAACTGGGCTATTTTATTAAGCCACTTTTTGTTGGACCTTTCTTGTTGAGATCCAGAAAGAAACCTGCATTGTCTACTCCCTCCTGCCTGCCCCCCCATCCTCCTGCAAATCTGCAGCTTGTTCACACCTTCTCACCTCAGGCCATGATTTCATCTTGAGTTACTGTGAAAGTTCTCCTTTGGGGGCTAATTAGAAAGAGCATGTTCTTTCTCAGAGACAAAAATAACTATCTAACTAGGTGTGCTAGGACAATTTACTTAACTGCCTACCCTCCTTCTGGTGCAATCAAGGTGGTATATTAGGAAGTGGGAGCAGGACAAAATGATTTAGATTTACCAATCCAAGTGCAGATAAAAAAGGGTCTGTGACTTTTTCCCAGCTGCTTTATGGTCTCTGGAAGATAAACTCAGGTAAAATAAACAATGTGACCAGTGTTTGTCATGGCAGTCTTCAGAATCCGGAATTCTAAAAGCAAGTAAATTTCCAACTTGGCTTTCATTAAGTTCTTGTTAGTTCTTTCTCATTCTTCTCTGCTGACATAAGTTCCCAGAGGGATTTGCCTCCCATACAGATTCAACAGTGTCCCTAAGTAACTAATATTACTTAGGATAAGTCATACCAGAATCTCCTTCCTCTCTTTCTACTGTAGGAAGCAACATACTCTCGCCAGCCTCCCATGACAGAACCATAGGTGAGTATCTCCTGTGAGATTATATCAGAGACCAGCTTTGGTGCTTTTAGATATTACACATGTGGAGGGTGTTTAATATTTAATATCAAATTTCCTTATTTGAAGATGTTTGATGTTGCAGGTGATTTTGATTCAGCAGAGTGATACAGCAGTGTGATGGAATCACAGTACAAACATAACAGAAATTGTGATAGAGAGGAGGATCACAAATCAAATGTGATCCCTGTTACCCATTTCTACATACTCACCATGGCTGAGTGGCACTGTGTGCTGGGAAGGAATGACCTTCCCATGTTGCTGAGAGAGTTGTATAAGGACTATCAGGGCAAATGGATAAGAGCCTGGCCAAGCAGCTGCACTAATGGGCTGGTGGATGTGGCCAAGGTGGGGATGCTGTGAGACTCTCTTAAGTTTCCTCTGCCCTTTCCTGAAATGCTGTTCTACCTCAGGTACTCTTCAGCATCACCCACTCGCACAGCTTTTCTGTGAAACTTTGCCAGATTTTAGGCTTGCACATGTGCATACTTTCTCAAAGCTTTCTGGGTCTTTCACAAGGAACCAACTTTGGAGTTAAAACACAACCTGTAGTTGGGTTTGAATTAGTTTCTGAAAGTGGTAAATAGTGAGCAGTCTGCTCAGCTCTGATCTTTCATCTCACAAGCTTTCTGAAAGAGGGCTTAGTTAGATGATGCTATAACTCAGATTTTTCATTATTCTCTTCTCCCAGCAGTATGTTTCCTGTAGTTCTACTATTGCAGGCACATTAGAGTCTTATAGAATGCGTTGCTTGGGAACCTACAGGAGCAGCCGACTTTCTTCTTTGGGGACATCATGTTAGAATAGGTGATGTAAGGGCCCCCAAAGAGTGTAGATTTTTGATACAAGCCCAGTCTTTGTATTATTAAACTAAAACTGTGGCACAAGCTCTTCTTTGACCCAGAGACCAACAAAATTAGTTTTGCTTTGTCTCTGACATTAAAGAACTGACAGATACTCTGTAAGTCCTGCCTTGTTCTGCCAGAGATACTTGTGTGGGCAGCCCTACCCACTGATGGTTCCTGGCTCAGTTATGCTGGTGTTGTCTGAACTGTAAGTGGCAGAAGTCGTATGGCAAGGAGATGAACATGTAAGGGTTGTGGCCAGTGTTTTTTTTTCCTCTGTGATACACAGAGACATGAAAATTTATGGAGATGGGAACAAATCTCAGTACAGAGTGTCTGGGAGGATAATGATGTCACTCCTGTAGACATGATATAATGAAGATGGACCACTGCCCACTGTCCTAGGAAGTCAGAGCAGAATTGTAAGTCAGCAGTATGACCCTAATATGATCAGGAGTTTGAAATAGTCTGGTACAGCTGATGAAATGTTCAGGCTGCTATGTGAACCCCTTTGAAATACTGAATGTGACATTTGCCATTTCAACACAAAAAAGAGACTTACTTAGGCTGGAACTGATGCAGGGAGAAAGGTGATCTAGAAACTAACTACTGACCTGAGAAGTAGCAAAAAAGAGCTTGGTCTGTGTAGGATAGTAAAAACCAAAACTGTCAGGGAAAAAGGATATATGAGGAGCACTTTTTCCAGTGGAAGCAAAGAGTGTTTTGGTCTAAGGAACGGCTAACAAAAGCACTGTAATACTGCCAAGAGTATAACATGATCACAAATAAGTCTAGTTGAGAATTTGGTTTCTAAAGACTGTTTTGTAGTCTTTGGGGAACCGAGAAGATCAGGGGACTGGAGCACATGACGTATAAGGAGAAGCTAAAAGAGATGGGTTTATTCAATCTGATAAGAGGAGGCTAAAGGGAGATCTTACTGATGTCTACAGCTATCTGATATGGTGAGAAAGAGTGGACACAAGCTGGAATGTGGGAAATTCCGATTAGATATAAGGAAAATTATTTTTGCCATGATGGTGATCCAAGTCAGGAACAGGTTCAGACAGGCCTCATCTATAGAGGTGTGCAAGATGTGACTGGACAAATCCCCGAGCAATCTGAAGTAATTAGGCCTACTTTGAGTAGGGTGTTGGACTAGAAGACCTCTGGACATCCTTGCAATCTCAGCTATTCTGAATGATTTTATGATCCCAGCTAGAGAGCAGGCTAAGAAGCACAGCAATAAGCAACATCCATTTGGTTTAGGCATTGCTGCATAACATTGCAGGCTGCAGGACAGACATGCAATAACAACATGGCACACCCAAGTTAGCTTGTATCTCATCAAATAGCATTAACTCTGAGGTTTTGGGCCAGGCACTGGAGAAGAAACTCAGGATCTATGATAAACTCCAGCAGTTTTACTTATAGCGCTGCTGGTGTGTCCCACTGCCCGTAGCAGCCTAAGTGGGATTTGCTCAGCTGTGAGCAGGCCAGCTGGGCTGTGATCACACGTTGGCATCTGAACCCAGTGAGCTGTGGCTCAGCCCCTGGGATGGGTGCATGGAGTGTTTCACCTCCCAAGTGCCTCTGGCACTGTCTGTGCAAACAAAGGGGTGTCCTGGCTCTAGAGCAGCAGCCCATGGGCTCCAGGCTCTCCAAGTCCTTTTTGTAAGGGGGACCTCCCTACCTTGCTGCTGCTTGTTGTGACAGACATGTCAGGACATGGCAGCTGCTCTGTGTTGACCCAAAGGCCAGCCCAGCGCAGTGTCCCCTGGCAGTGGCTGTGGGCCTTGGTGGTGTCTGAGGCTGACAAAGTACAGGAACGAGGCAGGAAGATGTGCTGAGGCTTTCCCTGAATTCTGCCCTATACCCCAGGTGCTCCTGGCTGGCACATCCCAATCCTGATGTCTTTCTTGTGCATGGGATCAGGAGTCTGGACCTGGTTCTCCTCCCATGGATTTGTATGGCAGCTTTTTGAATGAATGGTAACATTCAGGAGCCACTGTTGGTGGTGAGGAGCTGTGCAGATAACTACGAGTGGTTTGAAGTGTCCTATCCTTCTGTGTTTGGCCACCAGCGAACTTCACCTGATGCCCCTGCTTCTTGTGCAGGGTCATCCATTCACTCCCTCTTGTTGTCCTATCTAGATTTTACAGACCTTATCTTACATCTGCTGGCCGCCTCCTCTCCAGCTTAAAGGGCCCAAGGCTGACTGTGCATTTTCAGGTGCTGACATTTCAGTTGCCTGTGTCAGATGACACTAAATGCTCTTTCCAGAGGGAAGGACAGTGTGGGGTGCTTGAAAATATCTCGCATTGTTATTCATGTTTGTGTTGAAGAACTGAAAAAGTCGTCTGTCTCTCCAGTGTACATAAAATCTATGATGTTCTCAAAATGAACTTGCCTCTGCTGGGGTAATCCAGTGGAGCCTGACTTGGTGCGAAAATCTCTTGGCTTAGCAATTCCAGTACAAACACATGTCTGATGACCCCAGCTGAAGGGCCTATTTTTATAACTATTGATATCACTGCTCTCAGAGGTCAAATTTCAGAAGAAAGAATCTAATTTTTCGCTGACATTGTAAAATTTGAGGGGGAGGTTAGAGGTTTCTGAAGCATTTGGCTCCACCAGCTGCAAAGGGAATATGATCTGAGCCAAATATAAGAACTCGGGGATTTATACATTTGTTTTAGATGTTAAAAGTTCATTTAAAGTGATAGTTCTCTTCCTAACCATACCCACATATACCTGTCCCACACCATTCATGGTATTCTAATGTTTGTGCTCTGTATTTGCTTTGCCATTGCTGTGCGGAGTCTAAGCCTTCTGGGGAGTGAATATCTATGTGACTGTATAGATGGACTAATTTTTCATCAGAGAACTATGAACGCTGTTGATTCTGACCACGTTCATTCTTTTTTTTAATGTTTCATCCTCCCAATTGTCACATAAGTATTTGAAACCACATTCATAGCTCTCTCTGATGAGGAAAGAGGTTCCTGTGACCAGAGAGTACTTTTCCTCTCCTTAGGTGATCAAATTAGTCCAGAGGAAGCGATTTCTACACTGTTACTTTTGCATTGAGGATGAAATTATTTCCTCCTTTGGCAGCAGAAGTTCGGCTGTGGAACTGCTGAAAAAGAGTCCTTGCATCCTGTTGGACTAACTTCTACTGTTTTCTGTGTAATACAACAGGAGGAAGGTCTCCTATGTGGCATCACATTTCTACAGGGAACCAGGATCATCATGTGTTTGGCTCATGAGAAGTGTTTACAGTATCATCTCTGTTCTCTGAGTCTTCAATATCAGGGGTCTTCAGAGACACTAACTCAGAACAAATATGGGATAAAACAACTTCCTTCATGCTCAAATTCCTCCTGTTCAGCCAGGAATGATCCATCAGTGTCAGAGAAAATGGCATATGCTCCCTGGTCACAGAAACATTGCAGAAAAGGGAGCTTTTGACAATGTATTACAGAGACTGGAGAAGACTGGACTGTAGTTGGCAGTGTCTTGCATTTAGCTCCAAGGAAGGTGCAGAGCTTCCAGAAGTTCACTCTTGCCAGAGCAGCAGTTCCCTTGTCCTCAGCTGAGATGTCCATGCAGCACTTCCTGCCAGTGGCAGAGGGCAGTTAACATGCCGAGGAAACAATCCACATATTCAATGGCCACTTGGATTGTTTGGGAACAGGTTGTGGCATGGCATCTATTACACAGTGGATTATCCGCATAACAAGGAATTTTGGCATGTTAGAGTTTGGCTTCCACATTATGCAAAGCATTGAGGCTGCTTCCAGCACAGGCCAGCTGTGCAATGTGGTAGCAGGGAAGTATGCACAGAGTTCAGAGCCAGGACATGGTACAGGCTGGGTGCTGACACTAGCCCAGCTTTGTCTTCTGAGAGTGGAAAAGGGAAATGAGTGATTTGACCTCAAGATTCACAGGAGAAAATGCTGGAAAGGTACTTCCTGAATTGTGATGGTCAAATTATTAGGCTATATAACTGTGCAGGAGTGTGTGTATGTGTGAGAGAGTGTGTGTGTGTCCCTGTGGCAATGAACAGGGTTCTCACATGCACCTGCATTTTCTATTGCCTGGACTCAAATGTTGTGCCATCTCTTCTACTGGGAAATATCCCAGATGAACAAGCCTAGTTGGCCTATGGCAAAAGGGTTTTACTAATAGTAAACTAGTTCTCTGGGGGCATAGTGGATTGGACACTTTGATCACAAACCCACCCTTCTGGTTGGTTTCTCTTTTATTTTGATCTATTTGCTTTTCATCAAGCTTCCTCCCTGTCAGTGCTGAGCAAGTAACATCTGTGACTAATACAGAAAAGAAATAGGGAGATTGGTGCCGACCCAGCCAAGTCAGCCAGGGGAACTTGCCAAATATGCTTGTCATTCACTTGTTGTCTCAGACACTGCCAGAATATTTTGAGCAGCAAAAGCCCCTGCAGCCCTGCTAGCTGGAGGGGATCAGCTGTCAGGCTGGCTGTCCAGTGCTCAATACTTGACTTTCCCCACTTCCCAGTGCTCAACACCTGACTGTTTTCCACCTTAATAGCAGTTTCCTTACTGGATTTGTTCCACAGGCTTTCCTGACAGATAACAGGGCCGAGTCTGGCAATGTGACTGAGACAAGTCTACCACAGTTCCAAATCCAGGTCCAACCAAGTAGTGAGGCTGAGCAAGAATTCCCAGAAGGCACATGCAAAGAGAGAACACATATGCAACTCATATGCGTATGTACATATACAACACATATATACACACATCAGCACAGGTGAACACACTCAGCACTCACAGCAATACCAATGGCACAAATGGCACTTGTTCCCTCCAGGGTGGTTCAGGGTGAGAGCCCAGTAGCGTCTATGTAGATGCTCATCCGTACAAGGGGAACCTGCCAGTTCCTGGGCACAGACATTCTGTGTGCCCAGTAGCTGTCCCTGGATTCCAGTCTCCCCAGGCCACATGATGTGTTCCTCATGACTTGTACAAAGGCAACTCTGGGAATCCTTCCTGCAAAGGGACTGGAGAGGTGTTAGATGGCTGAAGGAATGGGAGCCCCTTCCTGCTGTTTGACCACCTACTGCCACTGTACAAAGCAACATTTTGCTGCATTGTTTATGAATATAATTTATATAATTTTTAGAGTGTGGTTCAGTGGTTTCTTTTACTGTTAACAACCATTTTGTTTGTTTGTTTGTTTGCTTGGTTGGGTTTTTTGTGCAAAATACTAGCTTCCCCAGCTCCTCTGAGTTACACCTTGTTAAAACATGCAGAAATCTGCAGCTTGTGATTTTTCCAGAAGTGTTTTGCATGTCTGGGCTCCAGCAGCTCCAGTTCTTTGAGGACAGTAATTTTTTTGCAGTTGTCACCAGATTTGTCATTGTTCTGGGCTTGCCTTTCTAGAGGGGAAGACAGGTATGTTACTGCTTAACTGTACTGCCTGATGGGTCAGTTGCTGTCATTCACGTGGATAAAACTCTCCCACATTTTTCAGCAAGAGCTAAATGTCTGGCTAACGAAAAGGAGAAATGAATTGGGATTGCATATTCCTTCCCTTATTTTGGACTTGACTTCAGTGCTTTCCTGATGAAGGTCCCATTTCTGCCCTTTGGAGACAGGGTTGGTTCTTGATGTGTATTGACATCTGACTTGTGCCTGATACCAAAAATACTATGACATTGCTCATTTCCTCAGTTCAGGAAAGGAATTGACCACTTTGACCCTGTTCCATTCCCACATCTGTGAGTTAGAAATCAGAGCCTTTGGCCATGTATCTAAGGGTATCCTACTGGATTTTCTTTCAGAAGTCTTCTGTGACAATGTCGTCTGGTTGCAGAAATTGCATAGCAAATTTGTGCTGTGGCTGCACTGTGCCAAACAAAATTTTTCTTGGTGTCAGAAAATCACTTGGCAATGCAGGCCTATGTTGCTCTTCAGCCCAGAGATTGTACCTTTAATTTCTGTTACATTTCATTTCATAGAGAATCTAATTCACTATTTTTGTTTTATTTATATGTTTTCTGTTTGACATTCTTTCCTAAAGTGCAGTTCATTTTGATTTCTTACTGTACCCCACAATGTGGGACTCTGGCGTTTTGTTGTTGTTGTTGTTGTTGTTGTTTTTGGTTTTGTTGTTTGGGTTTTTTTTTTCAGTTTCTTGTTGGGTTACTTATCCCTATGTCCTTTCTGAGGTTTTTCTGCTGAAAACCCATTCCTGCCAATTGTTCCCAGGTGCTTATCAGGATAGAAATCCCTGATAATATTAGTAACATTAATTTGAAGATATCTGAAGCTGATCCACACCCCTTACTTTAATTAATTCTGATAATGGCTGTGAGAGGCTTTGGTAACAATATTGGTCAAGCAAATTCTTATCTCAAGCTTCTCTGCATAGAGAAAGACCTCTTTCTGATATTGCACTTGAACTGACTAAAGCAACAGACAAAGTTCAAAATAACTTTGCCAAAAAGAGGGAGCCTTGTAGTTTCTCACAGTCTCTTCCACTTTGAATTTTCTTTAAAAATGGGCTGCCTACATTGAATCCTATTGTACAGGGAAAGATCTTAGGCCTGGAATGAAAGTAACAGTGGTGTGGACAAATCTTTCTCATTTAAATAGAAAAATGAGTTACTATCAGTGGGCAATTCTGTTTTCCTTGATAACCTTCTAGATATTTTCTTTAGATCTGATCAAGCACAGTTCTGCACTGGGCAGTAACCTTAACTGAATTTCCCTGCTCAGTGTGAGCACTGCAGTGCCCAGCATTGATGAGGACACTTTTTGGCACACACCTTGTTTTTATTCTCTAAAAGCTGTGCTGGTACTTATGCAGTGTGGTTTTTTTTCCTTCTACAGAAAAAAAGAAAAAAAAATGGTGGTCAGATCTTAAATAATCTATGGATTATTCAATGCGACACTTCATTTGAGGAACATTCCCCATGGGATTTGCAGCTTGCCAGTGCTGTTGTCAGCCATGCTCTCAGTGTGAACTCTGTGGACCTCTGGTGAGCCCTCTGACAGGGAGTGCTCAGCCCCTGCTGCAGCAGCATTTCTGCTGCTCTCTGTGTAAAAGGAGAGCTGCCAGGAATGTTAACACCAAAGAAACAGAAATGCTCAAACACCAGTCGTTCAGAGCATGGCTTGTCATCCCAACACTTCCCAACATTAAGATGCAGCTGGGCACTGGACTCTGGAGATGGCAGGACAGACTTTCCTTAACCAAACCTCCCTTTCTCCTGTTGACTAATAAGATGCATGGATTTGATGAAATGCATGCTTCCCTGCAGGAAGGGTCTAGTCCAAAGTGGTGTCACAGTGCTACGTAGTTCAAAATTTCTGCATAAGACTGGAGGTATTAATTGATTTTTGAGGAAAACAGATTGATGAACATAACCACTAGATACTTAAAAATATTCAGGGGGAGACATACAGAATATGTACTGGGCAATTTTGGCCATGGCAAAGGTAAGCTAGCATTCCTGGGGCTAGAACTTATTTGGGAAGACTGCCCGGTGCCATGCATCAAAGCGTGGAGGGACTCTGGAGTTTGTTCTTTCTCCTGATTGTACTCTTGAGGCTGCTTCAAGGCTATTTTTTTCAATGCATTTATGGTATAGCTTAATGGTATGGCATAGTCTGTCACATGATTATGTTTGATGTTTCACACTTCTGTCTTTCGGAAAAGAGAGAAGGAAGAGAGCAACTGGGACTCCAAGGATATCTCAGCATCACTTAACTGTGAAGTGAAGAAGAAGGTAAAAAATAATACCTGGGCAGGGGCTTAGTGAATATCAAAGTTGCACAGTTACTTAGGCTCCTCCTATCTTTCCAGGAAGCAACCATGGAAGAGAACTGGAGAGGGGGTCCTGGATGAGGACACAGCCTGGATGAGGACATGACCTGGATGTCCTTTCTGTCACTCACCAAAGCAGCTGAAGAGCTCCTGTTACAGAACAGGTGAGTGGGTTGAGAAGGCTGCGTGGTGTCTGGGTAGGATAGTTAAAAAGAGAGACAAGTGGTAGAAGGAGTTGAAGATGGAGAAGGATTTGGATGGAAAGGAAATCAAGGTTTTTGAGAAAGCAACTAATACCAACAGCAAATGTCTGAGAACAGTGCTGAGCATTTGAAATCACTGAAAGATAACAAGTGGCGTAAAGGCAGCCAACTAATCTGGTTTTGATACCTTGCTTTTGAATGCCATAAATGGAAGGAACATGCATATCATCCTTGTTTGAGATGTGGCTGAACTCCTCTTAGGAATTGTCACATATTACTTATGATCCAAAACCTGTTTGCTTTTGTGTTCTGTATTAACATATAGAATACCTCCTGACTGAAGAGTAAGGTGCAGGCAGTTACAAGCATAACTATTGTGCATTATCTTGTATTATGCTTTTCATGCCCACTTCCCCCTAACTTATGCATCCACAGTCTCAAATTGCTCCTAGGAAAAAGAGATTTTTCTCTGTGTTAATCCTGTGTCTTCTTGATTGATTTCAGTGGTTCTGTATTGCAATGTAGAGGCAGGGACATAGTCCATCCTTCATTAAGGCCAGATTTTTGGCTACCAAAAGCAGGTCTTTCAGGATGGGACAAACACTAAAAGGTGTTTTGGAATACCGAGAGAGGAGGAAATTCTGAACATTTCCAAGACCACTTAAGGATGGCAAAACTTCCTGCCTAGCTTAAATTCTGATACTCTGTGCACTGACTTGTGTGTCTGCCATGAAGACCATCACATTTAGACTCTACCTAAAAGCATTACCAGCTTACGAAGTAGTTGAATGTCAATGGAAGGCCCAAAGTGTGAACCCATTCTCTGCTCTCCAAAGACTCTACCTATACCACACTCTACCTGTTCCACATTCTATCTCTACACTCTACCTGCCCTTCCAGTCCCCACCATCATTTCTGCTATCCCAAGGTGCCCCTAGTTCAGTGTTTTCAGCTGTTTCTTTCAACACCACTGCTCACAAGGACTTGGGGTGTGAGGATGCACCAGACACAACCTGCCTACCCCTCCTTCAGTGCCAGGACAAAGCAGAGATTCAGAGAACAGATCTGTTTCTTGAGGCACTCTGTGACCCAGCAAGACAGCCACTGTAGGGCAATGGGCATGAAATGGGTGAGTGGACAATGGGTTCACAAGAGCAGGGAGGATTCCCCTTCTGCAGACTGTAGGTACAGCTGCTACAGTCTCTCCCTGCATCCCTTTGTTCTTCTTATCACACCTGTGGCCAATGCAGCCACTGTTCAGCACCTGGGAACAGCAGCTACTCACACTGTGACCCAGATACTTGAAGAGGGCTGATGTTGTAACTTGCAAACACTTTCTCAGACGATCAGAAGCAGCGGAGTTGAAGTCCAGGGTCAGGTACCAACAGCCAAATGATGTTAAATTGATTGCTCTCTTCCTTTCTCTTTTTCTTTTTTTCCTTCCTTTCATCTCCGCTCTTTCTCCCCTTTCCTTCATCCAGTTCCTTGTTCCCCACCTCAATTTTTCTTTCTCAGTCTTGCTTTCTTTTTAATCTTTCTCAATCTCTTCCTCCCTTCCCCTCTTTTCTCTGTCTTTTTCTACATTTCATTCTCTTTCTCAATTTCTTTCTCTCAATTGCTCCTGACCCCCCTCATCCTCTTCTCTCCTCCCTCTCCCTCCTTTGTTTCTCTGTTCCTTTCCCTCTTTTGCTCTCTGGTCCCCTCCTTTTCTGTCACTGGGGAGGAAAGCCCTTTCTGGTCAAGGCACTGTTCCTGTGGCCTGAGGGCATGGACAGTGAGTACCTGGAGAACTAGAAAGCTGGATCTGGCATTATCAGCTCAGTTGGTGAGAGCATGGTGATGGTTAATGCCCAGTTGTGGGTTTGATCCCTTTCTGGGCCATTCATTTAAGAGTTGGACTCAGTGATCCTTGTGGGTCCCTTCCAACTCAGAATATTCTGTGATTATTGTAAGGAACTTCTTTCTTAAAGTCAGAAACACTTTCTCCACATTTTAGTGCCTCTTCTAAGGTTGATGCCTCCTGTCTTTCATGGCCAAGCTGTTTAAGGTCAGAGAACTCCATAGTCCACATGAGGCAGCAGCTTCAGTGAAGCTCATCAGCCACATCTGTTTTAAACCTTCTTTTAGAGATGTTCCTTTATGCCTGCAATGGGCCCATGTTTTTCCCAAGATCAGTTACCTGTGCGTCAGCACATTTCAGGGCACAAGCCGTCTGACTCCAGAAATAGTGCGTTGATGCAAAATGACTCCTGTTCTCCAACTAAGGCAGCAAATCACAAAGTGAGGAGAAACTGGTTTTCCTTAACCCTCCCTTTAATATTCCACTCTGATTCCAAAAAGTCCTTAGCCAAGCTTTCCAAGATGGCTGGTGGCAAGGCCAGGTCAGCCCAGTGCAACGTGTGGGACTTCTCAGCCTTTCCCACACATGTGATTTGAAGCAGATAATTGGCCCAAGGTGTTGTCATTTAAGGAACCTGCAATGTTACCTTTCATCAGTTGAGCATTTAGGAATAAATCCTTGGGCCATCAGGTGAGAGATGAGCCCCAACAGTTTCAAGCGCTCCAAGTGCATCATGATTTTTCCACAGTCAGACCAGGCTGTTAATTTTGGAGGGTCATTATAACATTGTCCAAAGGGAGCAGGGATTTTCGGCATCAACTTATGATTCCCAAAGTTGTTGTGATCTTTACTAATCAGTCAGCAGGTTTAAAAAGGTATCCAAGGTTTTCCTTCTTTGGTGCCCAGATCTCACTGTCACGAATACAGTTTTCACAGCTTCACACATAGAGATACTGTCTCTGAGGAGCATCACTTACAGTGACACAGGAGTCAACACGGGGCATCATCTTTTCGTAAATATATTTAGTTGCTGCCCAGCAAACTGCTTCCATATTTAGTTATAACATGGGAGGATTCCCTGTGTGTAAACCTCAGCGTGTTTAGGAGGAGGAGGACCTCCCAGTCCTGAATGCTGTGGCTGCAAAACAACTGTGGTCAGTGCAAAAGGTCGTCCGACATTTCCAGCTCCCTTGCCGAGTTAGTTTACAGCTCCTTAAAGTACTCCCTGGAAATGCAGTGGCGCAGAGCCGACCAGGAACCTTGAGGGACCCGTATGTGTTCCTGTAGTAAGAGCCAAGTCTCATTTACCATTTCTTGTATCTGCTTGTAGAATCTACCCTCAGCAGCTCTGGGATGTGCCAGGTCTATGAATGGCTTCTCTGTATATGCTGTGCACATACACCTATTCTACATAAATGAAACTCTAATGTGAGTGTCATTGTGATGTCCCAGTGGCTGCAATCTCTTTGCTTCTGTGTGGAGGCACTGGTGTTCCGCAGACTTCCTCAAGCTGCACAGCACCTCAGGGCACTGATGAGAACAGTTGGGGCTGGGAGACACCGTTGCTCCCTTGAGGTTCTTCCTCTTGGTCAGCTTTTCCTCATTTTTGTCTTGTTCATACATTACATTCTGCAATGTTACTCTATATGGAATGAATAAAAAGCCAGTGACTGTCAGCTACTTCTTTCCACCCAGCGTTCAGTTCACTTATGCAGCAAATCTCTGTTGATGCAAAAGGCAGGTAGGAAGCACTGGTTGGCGGTGCAGAGCCACCAGGTTTAGCAATTCCCTGTATTCTCAGGGTGTCAGACTTGGAGATTTCTTTATGGTTTCATGTTACAAGAGTTGTTCTCAATTCTAGTTTTAGAAAAGTAAAAACAAGTTCCTCTTGATATATATCCTTGTAAATTTGTAAAGCATAGGTTTACTCTTCTTATAGAACTTTATTTATTTTATATTTATTTATTCTAGCTTCAAATCACAATTCCATTGCTGGGAAACACTAATGGAGTGCAAAAAATTTTGTTTGCTCTCATGTCGATGACTGTTACCGTATCAGCAGTACTGCACCTTCTGAATCTTACTCCAGACAATTCAGAGGCTTATTCTTGAAAATTAATTGTTTGAAAACAATCAATACTTAAATAACTTCAGAATTAAATTGTAACTACTGAAAGCAGTGCTTAGATGTGCATGCAAAAGAATCTATGACCTTTATTCTCTACATATGACATGATTATAAAGACTCATGGCAGAAGGAAGTAACAAAGGGTTCATATTTTTGCGGCCCTCAGGTCACTGAGGATGCCTCGTGGCATCCTCACTCTTCCTCTCCTATTTTCTTGCCGTGAAACTCCCGACTCTTCACTCGGAGCTTGTTGACCTGTGACTCTGCAATGTCAGCCCGTTCCTCGGCTTCCTCGAGCTCGTGCTGGATCTTGCGGAACTTGGAGAGGTTGACATTGGAGAGCTCCTCCTGTGTGGGGAGAGGGAGTTGGTGGTGAGGAGCCCAGGGCAGGGATTTCACTCTTCCTGCACCTCTTCTCTGGGGGGAGGAACAAACCTCCGTCCCCCTTCCACCACTGCTCACACGTCAGCTCACCCCAACCTCCTCATCCTCCCCTTCCCAGGACCCCTCTGGGAAAAGCATCACCAGGACTGTGTCATACATGAGGAACAGCTTTGTCACTTGGATTTGTCGCTCATGTACTTATTCTGCCACTTGTTTGGTGCTCATATGTTAGTGGGGTGTATCTGAATGACAAAGCCCCTGAATGGTACAACTGATGGTCCTTGGCATTTTCCAAATTCTGATATTCATCTCCTCAACACCTGTGTGACACCCACAGAAAGCAACACTTACTATTTCTCCAAGCAATACTTACAGCTTCCTCAGCCTGTCTCTTGTAGGATTTCACCTTCATTTGCAGCTTGTCCACCAGATCCTGCAACCTGAGAATATTCTTCCTGTCTTCCTCAGACTAGAGTGGTTGATAACCAGGAAAGAGTAAATGAGTGCTTTCTGCACACCAGAGAATAACATTTACCTATGGAGTCCAGGTGAAAAGCTTTTGTTTCCTGGAATGAGGGTGCATCAATGCAAGGAGGCCTCCAGCCTTACCTGGTAGGTGAGTTCCTTCACCCTCCTCTCGTACTTGCGCACACCCTTCACGGCTTCAGCGCTGCGCTTCTGCTCAGCATCAACCTCCCCTTCCAGCTCCCGCACCTGCAATGAGAAGCCCGTCCCTGCAGCTTCCCTGGGGGTGTCTCTCCAAGAGACGGGGTCACTCATGCACCAACACAGCCCTACTCACCCTGGCTTCCAGCTTCTGGATTTGCTTCTTGCCTCCCTTCAGGGCCAACTGCTCGGCCTCTTCCAGACGAAGCTGCAGGTCCTTCACCGTCTGGTCCAGGTTCTTCTTCATCCTCTCCAGGTGGGCACTGGTGTCCTGCTCCTTCTTCAGCTCTTCTGCCATCATGGCCGCCTGAGCAGAGCAAAAGGTCAAAGCCCTTGTGGGGCTGGAGACACTTTGGGGAGAATACATCCCCCATCAGCAATGAAAGGAGCCCCGACTCACATCTGTGATGGCCTTCTTGGCCTTCTCTTCAGCATTGCGGGCTTCCTGGATCGTATCCTCCATTTCACTCTGAATCTGAGAAATGTCTGTCTCCAGCTTCTTCTTGGTGTTGATCAAGCTGGTGTTCTGTGCAACAGGAAGGACATGGCAAGATTTTTATTCTAAGGTCTCCAATAACAAACCTGCTGCCTGAGCCAAGTCTTTCCCATTCCATCGGCAATTGTGAATGTGGAATTCTTTGTACAGTGGTTGTTTACGTAATGCCAGTGGTGGGCTCAGGTGATGGACACTGAACATGCCTTTCCCTGTGGACAGCAGTAGAGAGGCCATTCTGGTACTGCCTGTCCCCTGGTATATTCCAGCTCTCTGGGTTTGTTAAGTGTCAACACAGCTGCCTTTGCTCCCTGCCCTGACCTGGGTATGGAGGAGCTGCACACGTTCACTGGCATCCAGGAGCTCCTGCTCAGCCACTTTCCTCGACCGCTCCGTCTGCTCCAGGGCTGCCCGTAGCTCCTCAACTTCAGCCTGCAGCAGGTTTGCTCTGCGCTCCACCATGGCCACCTGCTCCTTCAGGTCATCCTGGGTCCTGAGAGCATCGTCCAAATGGATCTGGGTGTCCTTGTAAAAAAAAAAAAAGACAGATTGGGAGGCATACTTTTCCTATTCTTTTATTTTCCATTGTAATATCAATATAGAAATATTTTGATCAAGTATTTTGGCCTTGATCATGTTTTGACAAAGAGAGTGCTGTGTTCCAAAATCAGAAAACCACTTAATGGTCTGCATGATAATGTGCATGGTTTATACAATCACAGAATGATAGTGTGTGAATGTGTGAAATCAAAACATCTGGTCACCAAAGTCTTGGGAATTATTGTTAACTGAATGGCAACACCTGGTGCTGTTTACCCGAAGAGGTTAATAAAAGGGGACCACAGAAGTCTGTGGAGAATCCTGAAAACCGAGTGATGTGTTTGTGCAGTCCCATTCCTTCATCGTTGATATTCAGCTGTGTCAGAAACCAGTGAGAACCTGATTTGTTGGGCTGTACCTTGAGCACAGCCTGTGTGTTTCTCAGGTTCTTTTGTGCCTCAGCAGCCTGTCGATTGGCATGGCTGAGCTGGATCTCCATTTCATTCAGGTCTCCCTCCATCTTCTTCTTCAGCCTCAGGGCTTCATTCCTGCTCCTGATCTCAGCATCCAGGGTGCTTTGCATGGACTCCACAACTCGGAGGTGGTTCCTCTTCAGCTGGTCAATCTCCTCATCTTTCTCTGCTATCTTCCTGTCAATCTCAGACTTCACCTGGTTGAGCTCCAGCTGCAGGCGCAGGATCTTCCCCTCTTCATGTTCCAGAGAGGCCTGGACAAGTGGACACAAATGTGGGGAACACTGATAAACCTACTGCTTGCTTTCTAGGGAATTAGAGAATATTCCAGGAAATCTCAGCTGGCTGCCCTCCGCAGCCAGAACACAGCAGAAGCAAGGCCTTTTTAGCATTGTTTCTGCCTTGCTCACACATTTAGTGCAGACAGCAATGATTCTGGCCAGGTACCTCAGCTTCCTCCAGAGAGGCTTGCAGTTCAGATTTCTCCTGCTCAATTTGCTTCTTGACTTTCTCCAGCTCATGAATTGCCTTTCCTCCCTCCGCAATCTGCTCCGTGAGGTCAGAAATCTCCTCTGTGGGAACAATGGCTTGCTCAGGCCCAGAGCAGAATGGGAAGGGCCCTGTCCCACCAGGGTGACAGGCATCTTTGCAGAGCTGCAGGCACAGACCCCGCAGCAATGCTCAGGTGGTGAGAAAGCCCATCCCGGAGCAGAGGGCCAGGGACTTACGCTGCAAGTTCTTGTTCTCCCGCTTCATTGTTTCCAGGTGGTCCAAGGACTCCTCATAGGCATTCTTCATCTTAAACAGCTCCGTGCTGAGGGAGCGAGACTCCTTCTGGGAGGCCTCCAGCTCAGCCTGCGTTTCCTCATACTTCTGCTTCCATTCTGCCAGGATCTGAAGAGAAACGGGGCGTGAGTAGGGATGTGGCCATCCTGGGGGGAGGCTCTGCCCAGGAGTCCCAGGGCTGGAGCCCAAAAGACCTTGTCAAAGTTCTTCTGCTTCTTGTCCAGAGCAGCGCAGGCAGCATTGGATCGCTCCACATCAATCATCAAGTCCTCCACTTCATTCTGCAGCCTCTGCTTTGTCTTTTCCAGGGAGGCACATTTGGCATTGACAGCTTCAACGTGTTCCTCTGCATCCTGCAGGCGCTGTGCCAGCTTCTTCCTGTGTTAAGCACATTTAGTTGTATGAGAGCAAAGGAGAGGTTGTTGTGTGTGGTTGATGGGCTTTTCAGAACAAGATGTTTTACCACTTCAATCGTAACTAGAGCTCACAGTCATCAGTCAAGGAGAAATTCAGTTCTGTGGTGTTTTTCTCAACAGTGTGGTTAGCCACTTCAAAGTCTGTGGTCCACGTTCCTTTTCTATTTGTCTACATACTAGATTGTTTCTCTCTGTCATTTCCTGCCTCCTAAATGTTTGCCTGTGAATTTTTTTTCCAAACCACGTGCATTACAGAATTTATTTGCTACTCTCCTTTTACCCAACCCCAAACCAGGAGACTGACTTCTTCCTGGATATCACAGTGGTCTCCTCAATTTTCTGGTTTTAGTCTCTGCCAGCCTTCCCCACCCTGCCCACGTACTTGGCCTCCTCGAGCTCCTCCGTGCGCTGAATCGCGTCCGTCTCGTATTTGGTTCTCCACTGGGCCACTTCGCTGTTGGCCTTGGACAGGGCGCGCTGCAGCTCCCCCTTGGCTTCCTGCTCCTCCTCATATTGTTCCCGGAGCAAGTCACAGTCGTGGCGAGCGGACTGCAGGGCGTGGGCCAGGGCGTTCTTGGCCTGCAGCAACAAGAGTATTGAGTCACAGACCAGAAATATCCTGGGAAATCTGACTGAATATTAATGGGACACTGTATTATTCTTCTATGCAAAATGACAGTGGGGACTGACAAAGAGAATAATGGATAAATTCTAGGGAGAAGCTAACGTGAGAAGAGAAGCACTAAATTACCTAAATGTTTTTTTTTCCCTGTCTCATCATGATAGCTCAGTAGTCATGTAAGTATCTGAAGTACCTCTTAGAGAGGAGGGATCTGATGGACAGAACAAAGTATGGAAATCCCTCTCACCTTTATCTCTTCCTCTAGGTGTCTCTTGAGTTCCTCAATCTGTTGGGTGAAAGCCTGTTTGCCTCTTGACAGCTGAGAAACCAGAGCATCCTTCTCCTCCACCTGGCGTGAATATTCACCTGGGAAAGGTTGCGGATACGCAAAACTTTTATTGCCACTGATGACGCTACTGTGGACATTTGGGGCTGTAAAACCAAACTGTTAGCAGTCCTTGCTGAAACTTATGATCCCATTTCAAGCATTTCTTATTAGAGGGGAGACACAGAATGTTGGAAAGAACACGTGGCCAGAAGAGTAATTTTTGCAATAACTCTCTGAGATTATTGATCTGCAAATGCAGATGTTTATTTCTCACCTGACTCTGTCTGCAGACGAGCTCTTTGAGCATTGAGGTCATTGATCATGCGCTGATGCTCTTCTTCCTTTGTCTTAATCTCACTCAGCTGGTCTTCCAGGGTGCGGCACATCTTCTCCAGATTTGCCTGTCGAGGTCACAGAGAATGAAAGAAGATTAGGATCTAGACGCCTTCTTATTCAGAAGAGCGGGACTCTAAGCAGAAAAACATGAACAGACTTGCACGGTCTGGACTGTTGCTTGATGTTAGAAGGTAAGAAACACAGCTCCATAGAGAGACAGGGAGTTAGATGGTAACCAGGCTGTAATTTGAAAGGATGTATTTCAATGGAATTAATTTTCAAGTGGTTTACAGTCCATTTTTCCATACCTTGGCTTTGGAGACAGACTCCATGTTACTGGCCAAGTCATCAATCTCCATCTTGAGCTCACTCTTCTCCTTCTCCAGCTTCTGCTTGACGCGCTGCAGGTTGTCGATCTGCTCCCCCAGCTCAGCTGTGCTGTCCGCGTGCTTCTTGCGCAGGGCGGCAGCCGTGGCTTCGTGCTGCAGCGTGGCCTCTTCGAGGTCCCGGCGCATCTTCTGGAATTCTGCCTCCCGCTTCTTGTTCATCTCCACCTGAGCTGCCGTCGCCCCTCCTGCTTCTTCCAGGCGCTCGCTGATCTCCTCCAGCTCCCTGGACAGGTCAGCCCGATGCTTCTCTGCTTTAGCGCGAGAGGTTCGCTCGGCCTCGATTTCCTCCTCCAGTTCCTCAATACGGGCCTGGAGAACACGAGGGACCCTTCACACCCGTGCCCTCCTCCTCCCTGAGCCGAGCCTGGGGTAGGCAGGGGAAGGGTAGACACTTGCCTGCAGCTCCTTGATCTTCTTCTGTAGTTGCATGCCCAGGGCTTGTTCATCCTCGGTTTTGCTCTGAATCTGGCTGATTTCAAAGTCTTTCCTTTGGGCAAAGCAAAGTGGATTACAGCTCAAAGGAAAAAGACAAGAGCTGCAGCCCAGCACTGAGGTGCCCCAGGGCCACACTTACTTCTTCAGTTTCTCATCCAGCTGCTGCTTATCATTCTCCAGATCCATGATGCTGTCCTGGGCCAGCTTCAGGTCTCCTTCCAGTTTCCTCTTGGCTCTCTCCAGATCCATGCGCAGTTTCTTCTCTTGCTCCAGGGACCCTTCCAGCTACACAGAACAAGGCCATCAGTGCTCCACCAGCCAGCTCAAACTCCATACCTGTCTGTTCCTGCTGTGTGTCCGTGGGCTTACATCGTCCACTTGCTGCTCCAGCTTGGTCTTGGCTTTGGTCAGTGTATTGACTTTGTCCTCCTCTGCCTGCAGGTCATCCAGGGTCTGCTGATGGGCCTCTTGGAGGGCTTTCTTCTCTTTTGTCAGCTTGGCGATGGTCTCGTCCAGGGCTGCCATCTCCTCTGTGAGGTTTTTCACCTTTAGGAAGAAGGAAGCAAGCGTAAGTCAAGGAAGTAGATACAGAAGTCCTGGAAGAGCACGGGACTCTTTTCTGGCGTGTGGGTGAGATTTTCTGCCTCGTACCTTGTTTTCAGTTGCGTGCTTTTCCTTCTCCACCTTGGCCAGTGTTAGCTCAAGGTCATCAATATCTTTCTTCAGCTCTGAACATTCATCCTCCAGTTTTCTCTTCTTGGCTGTCAGCTCAGCATTGATTTCCTCCTCATCCTCAGCCCTTTCAGTCACTTCTTTAACTTTGGCTTCCAGCTGGATTTTGGTTTTGATGAGCTGGTCACACCTTTCCTCAGCATCAGCCAGGCTATCTGCTTCCTGGTGGGGAGACACAGATTGTAGATGTTTATCATGTTTTGAAGTTCCTCTTCTGTATCTTTTATCTTACTAAATTGATAGATATAAAAACCATGTCTGAAATAGCCTTTCCAATCCAACAGCTTAATGTTTTCAGGTTTTCTGTCTGGGAAATGGATCTGCAAATTCTCTGTTTGGAAGCCTTCAATTTTTTTCTTTCAAAATTATTTGTCATAATTTACAATTGTGAGAATATCTCATGCACTTAAAGGCATCACAAAAGTGATCGTCTCTGTCACTGATTTTCCAATGAAATGGATTTGCAAGCTTTTTGCTTCATACATACCAATCAGTGAATTTCCTTTCTGGAAGGTGTTTTTAATTTTTTTATATGTGCCTGCAGGGTACATGGGGTATCGTTAATAATAAATCTACCACTTATGGCATATGTAAAAAATCCAGCTTGCAGGTGCAAATCGTTGCAGTACTCAGAAATTAAATATTTTGCTCGATTACTCATTTACTTTGTTATTCTGCATTGTATTAAATTATGTCTGAATAATACATAGTTATGAATTGCCTACCCAGAGATGATGGGTTAATATTATTATAAATACATATGTTCTTCAAATTTTGTATACAGGTTTTACATGAAAGGGTTATGGATTAAAGCATGATGAATAGGACTCGTACAGCGGAGAAAGGTTCAATGTCAGCCTGCAGCAGGGTGTATCTACCTGTTTCTTTTCATTTTCCAAGGGAAACATAGTCCAATACCTTGAACAGCACAAGCCTGGGATGTGAGACTATAGTTCAGAAGCAGGAGCTCTGGCTTAATTCCTTTTTAGACTGAGGAGAAATTTCAAGCCATATTTCCCATATCCTGGGTGAGCAATTATCCATTTGTTATTAAGTGGCTGAATTTACAACCACCAATTTGAATTCTAGGACTTACTGTCTGAAGTCAATTCGCCCTGGTGAGATAGAGCTACTTCCTGCAGAGCTCACCTGCTCAAATGGAGCTGGGGGGTTCAGGTACAATCTTGTCCTGAGTATTTAATCTTGGCTATTTATAGATGTGTCTATCCCAGAAAGCAGGAGCCCTACTCCCACTTGTAGCTCCTTACTTCTTCTACTAGCTGAGTTCACCATGCTATTGTAAGACACTAGTTTCTCCCACCTTATGTTCAATATGATCCATAATTTAACAAATAACTAACATCTGTTCATTAAAACAGTTAGGACAAACCTTTCACTCCCTTCTTTTCTGCTGCTCATCTATACTTATTCCCAGGGAAATACCCAGGAACATCCCTTTGTCCTGATCACCCTTTCAGGATGTAATAAATATATCCAAAACATACTGAACCTGGGCAGTAGCTGCAGGTGAGCCAAAACCAAAACCAAACTGTTCTGGCCCCTGCACCCACCTGGGGCTCAGGTACCTCCCAAGGCCCCAGCCCGACCGAGACCCCTCAGCCCCCCACTTGCCACTGGCTGCTGCAAGAGAGAAGCCCTGAAGAGGAGATACAAGGACTCCCTGAAACAACATCTCAGCCTTGGCCATATTGATCAACATAACTGGTCTACTCTGGCCTCCAATCGGGAGGTCTAGAGACACACCATCTGTAACGCTGCTACTTCCTTTGAGAATGCACGCAGGATCTCTCTTGAGGAGAAAAGACAATGCAGAAAGAACTGTTTCTTGCAGAATTTACCACCTAAAGAGTCCTTCTGCTGTGCCTTTTGCAACCGGACCTGTCTATCTTGTATTGGCCTTTTTAACAACCAGCGCGCTTGTAACAAATGTGGGTAGAGCCATCCTAAATCTTCATTCACGAAGCCTAGCCGTGATGATGATGAACATCTGTTCATAAAAGACCTGTCTGACCACCTATCTGTGAAAGATAAGCCTTTTTTCGAGTGGAAAATAAATGGTGATACTCACAGCCTGCACTTGGAGCTGCAGGTCGTTTTTCTCCTTCAGTAAAGAAACCATTTTCTCCTCCAGTTCCTTCCGCTTTGCCTCAGACTTTGCAAGCTCTTCCTTGGTTTTCTCAAACTCTCCCTTCATGTTGGCCATCTCCTTCTCAGACTCTGCACTCTTCAGCAAGGGCTTGATCTTGAAGAACAGCTTCATCCAGGGCCAGTGTTTGACATTCATGAATGAACGAACATTATACTGGATGCAGAAGATGGACTCTCTGGAGCATAATTCAAATGTACAATTAATATTTTCAGTTTGAAAAGTGTCAACACTTTCCTCCAACCACAGTGAGTTTGAAGACAAGGATTGTGTACCTTCTCTCCACCATTCTCTGGTACTCCACCCTCATCAGGAAACCTCTGCACAAGGCCTGTGTGCGAGTGATGAGCTGTGCCAGCTTCTCATCCCTCATCTCCTCCAGGAGCCCCAGCAGCCCAGCTTTGAAGAACACCTTAGAGAGGGAATGTTGCAGCACATCACTGTCAAGCCGGGCAAAGCACAGGTACGGAGTGAGTGAGGGAATGGGGGGTTTGTACCTTGGTGTGTCCAAATTTGTACTGGGTGTGGTCCACATCGATTGAGCCAAGGAGCTTCTCGGAAGCCTTCTTGCTGTCGATGAACTGTCCCTCTGGGATGGCACTGGCATTAAGCACCTTGTATCTGTGGAATTAGAGGAAATGTGAAAGAAGGCAATGTCAAGTCGTAAGGTTATAATGTTTATTGAAACCAACATCAGTGTTGCAGCAGAATCAGGCTGAGGAAGTTGGAATTTCGTCCCTTGTTTAGAGATACCCTTATCATGAGGATAACAAAATCAAGGAAACTTTTCCAGTCACAGATGAAAAGAGGGCACTGATCTCCAGTCACTTCAATCCATATCTTTTTTACTTAAACTGTGCTGTAGAAAATTGCTGCAGAGGAACATTGCCACTATGTGTATAGGCGGAAAGCCTTGTCCCCTGAAACTTGCAGCTGATACAATGACCAAAGAACTCTGAGAGAGTTTGTAATTTTTACCTGAGAACATATTGCAACCACATCCCAAACTGCTGGTTTTAATCTTGTAATCAGTGACTTGTGTCGCTCTACTGTGCTTCCGTACTCAGAGACCCTGGCAAAGCTCAGTTGCGTGACGGACAGTGGTCGGTGAGGACACCTGACACTCTTAATTTGATAGCTCTTACCTCTGTTTGAAGTCAGCATAGAGGACTCTGCTGGGGAACCCTTTCCTGCAGATCCTGATCCCTTCTAACACGCCGTTACAGCGCAGCTGGTGCAGCACCAACTCGTGCTCCATGGCACCTGAGCAAGGCAGAGCAGAGCACAAAGGAGTGGCACAGATTCCAGTGCGGAGGGGAATGGATGTCAGAGCAAATCCTCTTCCTACTTGAGCATCTTACCGGGTGTTTTGGTCTCATTGGGGATGATACAGCGCACAAAATGGGGGTGAGTGCTCCGCAGATTGGTCATCAGCTTGTTCAGGTTCTCCTGTGGGTTCATCACTTAGTGAGTATGTGTAAGAAACGTGGAAAAAATGACCCTTCTTGTTGTTTGAACTTAGCATGAAAGGCACATCAATGGAGAGGCTGAAAGTTGTCGGCTGAGAATACCTCTATCAATAGCTCAGTCTCCTCTAATTCTGAACATTAAACATCATCTTGTAGGATAAGTATCAATCCAATGAAGGATAGAAAGTGGGCACTTTTTATGAGAAAATTTACGTTTGCAGTGAGCGCAAGTTTAGGTCTTTACACAACCATTTTTAATTCCATAATATTTTTATTTTTATTTTTAATGATGGTCTAATGAGAAGTCATATGTGTTTGGAATCTCTTTTGATTGGTCAATTGGTTGTGTTTTTTTGTTTTTTACCGTGTCTGAACCAGTTAAAAATGCAGAATAATTCTTTGCATAAATGAAAAGAATTTTTTCCATACCCGGAAAAGAGCTGAGACAGTCTGGAAAGAAGAACCCTTCTTCTTGGCACCTTTCTTGCCACCGCCACCACCACCACTACTGGCCTCTGATAAAATGAAGATAATGAAGATAAAATCTGTTGCTTTGGGAATCAGTTACTTACTGTGCATCAAAGAGATGACGTTTCAGGGAACTGACCTGCCTCTCCCCCAGCAGAGGCGAATAGTAAGGCCAGAGTCTTGACAGATGATTTCTGGTACAGCCCAATGACAGTTTCATTCAGGGGGTCCTTGTTCTTCTCCAGCCACCCAGTGATGTTGTAGTCCACTGTGCCAGCGTAGTGCACCAGGGAGAAGTGGGCCTCAGCCTTGCCTTTGCCAGGTTTGGGCTTCTGGAAGTTGTTGGACTTGCCCAGGTGCTGGTCATAGAGCTTGTTCTTGAAAGAGGTGTCAGTTGCCTTGGGGAACATGCACTCCTCTTCCAGGATGGAGAAGATGCCCATAGGCTGGGGGAAGCAGCAAAAAATAACAGTGATAAAATACGGATCTGCCTTCAGAAGGGGACTGCAGGGAGACACAGGAAACTGAGAAATTAGTGGAATTTTCGGATAAAACATGGGTCAAATCTTTGTCAACTTTTGCACTCTTGGTTCCAGACAAAATGTGAATTTGTGTCTGACTAATCCATTTCGTGACTGGTAGTGTCAAAATAATCAAACACCATTTTCTGAGTAATTTTGAAACTGATGATTTTTTTTTTACATTAACATTTTTACAAAGTGATCTGTATAGTCAAAGGTGTCTTACTAAAATTGACCTTATTGCCACAGATTAACAGATCTTTCAGCTACGTCCTACTCTTTTTTTTTCTGAAAATATATCTGTCTTTCTGTTCCTATACAAGAGGATGTTGCACAAAAACAGTGTCTGCTTATAGTGATGTTTTTATTGATCCCTGTTAAATCAGTACTTTTTTCCTATATGCATCTATTATTTTTCTTAGAAATTATGTTTCAGAAATCATAGTATTAATATGGAAATCATAATATTAAAATTGTGTCTAGATTCCTCAAACGAGATCTTTCATCTTTGTAGTCTAGAAAGCAAACCTACGGAGAATCCTTGTCATCCAATTATGTGTGATTACATTAATATTTCTATTACCATACAAGAAAAATTACAGTTAGCTTTTTTAAAATGCATAGCAGTGCAGTTAATGGATAACTTAAAGGTACTTCATTTGTAGGCTAATCACAAAGGTGCTTAGAACTTCCTTTCAGAATACATGCAATATTTGAAATAAAAAGGCACTTCAAATAGAAAGAACCAGAAACATAAATGGATAATAAGAGATAGGTTTGTGAAGCATTAGAGCAAGAAAAAGTAAGGCTAAAGAAAAATCCTGAAATTCTGTCACAAAGAAGGTAACTAAATCTTAAATGTAATCAACACACCTTCTCAATGAGCTCAATGCAGGCAGCGAGGTCCATCCCAAAGTCAATGAACTCCCACTCAATTCCCTCCTTCTTGTACTCCTCCTGCTCCAGCACAAACATGTGGTGGTTGAAGAACTGTTGCAGTTTCTCATTGGTGAAATTGATGCACAGCTGCTCCAGGCTGTTGAACTGCCCAAAGACAATGCAAAGACAAGATTTACTTATTCTCCAGATGAAGGGCTCCCTGTAAAGTTTTCTTCTTCGCACTCAGAATCCCATCGCAGAAACCCATGCAGGGATGCCCAATTAACACAAATATTTTTTAAATGTTAAAACATCCAATTAACTATTTTTGAAGGTATTTTATTTGGTTGGTGGGGGGTTTTTTGCCTTTTTTTTTCTTTGCTACTTGGATGATGTTTAAATATATTATTTATTTTTAAATCAAATTCCAAAATTATTAGGTACTCTTATCCCTATCAAGGCACAATTTACATCACTATTTTTTCTCATATTATGTGCATTTTCCCATTGCCCTAACAAAAAAAGTTAGACATTGACAGTGTTTGCCATTCCTGGCTTGGATTCAGATACATTTCGCAAATGTCTATAGAACATGTCAGTTTCAATTAAAACAACTGATGCACTCTTCCTGATGGAATCACCCTTTGACTCTTAAGAAGCAAAGGACATATATTGCTCTCTTTTTCCAAAGCCTTGACAAACTGTGATGTGAGACCTAAGTCTACCTTTCTCTTCTTACACTCTGTAATATTGTATCTTGGATATTTATGCATTATTTGTCAGTGGATTTTTTTTTAATAATAAGTTCAAATTATTGAAAAACTGCAAGATTTGTGCTAATTATATAAAAGGCAGATGCTTCTTCCTTGTGTATCACATAAAGCTATTAAATGAAGCTCCATTGAAGCTCACAGATTGCTTTGGAGAAAAAGCACTGACATATACAAGGAAGGAAAACATTTCCAGAAAATAACAAATTTTCCAAGTAATGCAATACTAATTTGAAATTGCAAGTGAATGGAATGTTTGAAAAAAAACCCCTACAAGTCTCCAGCTTCAGTTGATGCCTAACTGCCTTTTCAAGATTATCCTGTGATTTCTGTGTTCCTTACATCAAAGATCTCGAAGCCAGCAATGTCCAGCACACCAATGAAGTACTGCCTGGGCTGCTTCGTGTCCAGCTGTTGGTTGATGCGAACAACCATCCACAGGAACATCTTCTCATAGACAGCCTTTGCCAGGGCACCCACTGAATTGTACACCTAAAACAAAGAAGAATAGAGCAGAAGGAAAACAGTACACACAGTAAGAGAGTAAATTAAGGTAGAGTTTCCCAGGCTTGTTGTTACCTGCTGCACCGTTTGGCCCTTGGTCACATATTCATTCCCCACCTTCACTCGGGGGTAGCAGAGGGCCTTGAGCAGGTCTGCTGAGTTCAGACCCATCAGGTAGGCAGCCTTGTCAGCAACTGAACACAGAGAAAGGGAGACAGTGACAGAGGATAAGTGATAATTGAAGGTGGATCTCCTGTAAGATGTCACTGTAGGATTCAGCAGTGAAATTTTTTGACATCTTAAAGGGAAATTTAGAATATTTTGGAAGCTGAGATTTATGTCTTTGTGAAAGTAAATTATGGCAAAATACCTGAACGCCAACTGCCAGCTATGTAACTGATTCTGTTATTGAGAGTTCTAGATTTTGCTGATACCTTCAGTACCATCAGGCTCTGCCTGCTCCTCACGCTGCTTCTGCTTGAACTTGAGGTTCCCATAGTGCATGACAGCCCCTGTCAGCTTGTAGATGGCTGTTCTCTCATCAGCAGTGAAACCCAGGATGTCAATGGCACTCTGGCAACAGAATCAGACAAATAAACCTCTAGGCCATTAAAAGGAACTTTCATCACACCAATATGCTCTGTGACACTCACGTCTGTAGCCATCAGCTCTTCCTGGTCATTAATGCTGGGAACAGTGATCTCACCTTGACTCACAAACTGATAGTCATATGGGTTGGTGGTGATAAGGAGCATGTCTGTAAAGAGGAATAGGACATATCTGGGTGTGAGAATGAAGATAAGTGTTGAATATCTTCAGATTTTATCAAACACTTTCTAATACTTCCTACCAATTAGCTCTGGCTTCTTGTTGGACATGATCTGATAAAAGATGTGGTAGCTTCTTTCTGCCTTGAGCTGGAAAGTGACTCTGGACTTCTCCAGCAGATCTGGCAAGGATGGCAGGACAGAGTTAGGACTGACAAGGAACACTGAGGTAGAAAGGGAGGAAGGAATGGGATCAGATCAGGAGGTCTCTTACATGTTTCAATGTCAGCAGAAGCCAGTTTGCCCGTGGCCCCAAAGTGGATTCGAATGAATTTGCCCTTTAGAGAGGAAAGAAAAAAAGGCATTTTTAAATTTCACCAAGATGTTCTTCATAGACGACAGGCTTCAAATGTAGTAGTTGTTTGGATTTTATTTCTTCTTTAAAAAAGCAAAACAGGACAAAAACAATTCCAAGAAACTCTCTATACTGGCAATACTAGGGTAAATATTGGAGCTTTATTACCAAATATTATTTAATGAATAACTGTAAATACACAGGAACAAGAAAACCACAAAGAAAACCTTTTATTGGGTCATTTATGTTGCAATTAAAACAGATGAATCTGAAGGCCATTTTTTAATCAGAGAGCATGCTGTGAAGGTGGATTTTGGTGGTCTAAATGTTAATGGGATTTTTTTGGTCTTGTGGAAAACAGAAGTGAGCTGTTACTTTCTCAGTTTCGGGGATAGATAGATATTATAGATGTTTAAACATATTTCAATTATCCCCCTTTGTGTGCTGTATTGTACTTCCAAAGATGTATTTTTAATTTGAGAGTCTAGTTAATTTCTAGTTGTCAAAAATATGAGGAAAACATTAGTTCAATGAATACAGTCATCTGACTGTGACACTTCAGAAGTGACAGTATCTGTTCTGACATTCTTGTTCCCTCATAAATGACATCAGAAACTCACAAAGCGCGAGGAGTTGTCATTCCTCACGGTCTTGGCGTTTCCAAAGGCCTCCAGCAGTGGGTTGGCACTGATGATTTGATCCTCAAGTGTCCCCTAAAATGGAAATCTTCTTGCCATGATCTAGCTTCTAAATAAATTTGAAATTTTCAAGTTTCTACCCCCACAGGGACCTCACCTGCATTTTGCCTGATGTCTGCTCCTCCTTCTTCTTGTCCCCGCTGGCTGCAATTGTTGCAAAGTACTGGATGACACGCTTTGTGTTCACAGTCTTCCCGGCACCGGATTCTCCGCTGTCAGAGTAAGGAGAGAAGCAGAGAGCGTGTGGTCAGGCAGGAGGGGCCCTGGCCCTGGGCAGCCCCTCAGGGACCCGAGCAGGGGGTGTACGTACGTGATCAGGATGGACTGGTTCTCCCGATCTGGGGAAGACGCAAAAAAAACCAAATTTTATAAATAAAGAATGTCAAAAGACTGAAAATTAATTCAGTAAATGTAGGTTATGACATTATGCCTTGTTACACCTAGTCCATTTGACTTATCATTTTTCCCAACACACTATCTCTGATACTATATTTCCCTTTTAGAAAGACTAATGTGAAAAAATCCTGTTTAAGGTAACAGTAATTAATGCTATGACCAACATAGAAGTCTAATGATGTATTAGGAAAATATTAGCATATTTGTAAGGGTAATTCTGTGACCGCTTTTAAAATGTGTTTTTGATGGGATCACCCTTAAAGTCCCTCACCTGCATAGCATGCACTTAAAGGAAACAAACAAGCAAAATGTCAAAACACCTCACAGAGTGTAGAGGTGTCTTTCATTTCAAACAGTAGAAACAATGTTATGAAGATAGTAAACCCCATAATGAATATGTGTGTCAGAACCATGAAAGCTTTGAAGAAGTCCCTTCATATTGCTGAGAATTTAATGGTCCAATCTCTCTGAGACAGACAGAGCCACTCACCAGTCAGCATGAACTGATAGGCGTTGTCAGAGATGGAGAAGATGTGTGGAGGGGCCTCCTGGCGCTTCTTGCCTCGGTAGGCCAACACCACCTCCGGGTTGTACACGGGCAGCCACTTGTAGGGGTTGACAGTGACACAGAAGAGACCCGAGTAGGTCTGCGAGGAAGGGACACAGCACGTTGACTTCCCCTGGGCCTGGCAGAGCAGTTCCTCCAGCTGCCCAAAGGAAGCTGCTGCTGCCACTTACGTAGATCATCCAGGCTGCGTAACGCTCTTTGAGGTTGTACAGCACAGCGGGTTCGTGGAGGTGGGTCATCATGGCCATGTCCTCGATTTTGTCATACTTGGGAGGGTTCATGGAGAAGATTTGATCTTCCTTCACGGTCAGGGTCTGCCAAGGAAACAAAAGATGCACATATGTCAACTGAAAACTCAGCATATGAATCAAATGTTGTCCTTCCGGTTTGTTTTTCACTCACCTCTCCCTTTTCAGTCTTGACAGTGACTTTCCCTGATTCCCTGCTCTGAATTGTCCCTTTCACAAAGGATTCCTTTGCATGTACCACAAAGACGGATGTCTTGGCATCAAAAGGCTTGTTCTGGGCCTCGATTCTCTCCTTCTCTGACTTCCGGAGGTAAGGAGCTGCTGCTCCAAAAATGGCCATCTCAGCATCTGATGACATGGCTGCACTGTTTGGTGGAGCTTGTCAGCAGAGAACACTGCGGAAGAGAGATATGTTACTCAAATCAGTCAACGTTTTTTGTTACCTCACAGTTTATCAATAGACTCAAACTGAAATAGAATGTGTGATTTAGGAAGACTCTCAGGCAGTTGTTGGTTCACCTTCCTGTGCAATCAGGACAAATGTTGGATCCACGTTCCAAGAGGCTTTTCCAGTGAAGTTTTTATTATGTCCAAGAATTGATATTTCTCAATATCAGTCCCTCTGCATCCCAGTGTAATGTCTGATGACCAAGTTGGTGACTTTTCCCCCCTATTTATTACCTAATTAAAATATCTGTGGCTGAAACCCATGTCTTATTATCCCTCAGCCTTTCACTCTGCCTATCTGAGAAGACTCTGGCTCTTTCTACAATATACCCACCTCCTTTTTGTTACAATGACAAGATAAGAGTAAGATAAATACTTTTTAATTTCATCCCCAACTTAGACAAACCTCATCCTCTCCTCATACATAATTTTCTCCTACCAATGTTGGAAGTTCTCCACTAGGCTCACTCCAGAATGTCACTGTCTTTCTTGACACCAGGAAACAGCAAACTGAACACAGTGCCCCAGATCTGGGAGCTGAATGCAGGGAAAGAATTGCTCCTATTTACCTGATGGCTATGCTGTTCTGAGTGTCTGACCATGTGCTGTTGACCTTCATTCCTCCAAAGGCACACTCTGACACATGCACCAGGATACAAGACCCTCTTCCACAAAGTCATTTTCCAGACAAATGAAAGCCAAGGTATCCTGTTTATGGGGCTATTCTTTCTTACATATGGAACTTTACACTGCCTTTTCTAAAATTTGTGAAGTTCTTGTTGGCTCCAGGATGAAGTCTTTTGGGGACCTTCTCCAGGATAACATAACTTTGTAGCATATTCACAAGTCCCTCTGTTTGATGTCATCTACCCACTTCATTTGAGCTGCTAGTGATGATGATAGATATCAAGCTCCAGCACTGAAATCTTTCTAGTTCTGATGTACTCTATAATGTAATTCAAATTTTGGAAGGTAACAAAGGAAAGATTTGTATTTCTTTTTACCTTTCTAGACATCTACATAACTTTGGGAAATGGTTAAGTCACTTGTGCCCTGTCAAGCTGAGCAGGGCAACTTCTAAATTCTAGGACCCCCAATTCCTCCTCAAAAATACCTCTTTTCAGTTAGATTGATGGGCCCCAGAAGATTGGAGATTTCACCAGGAAAATTTTAAATGAAAGCATTTGTGGAGGAATGCTGCTGGGATTAAATGCAATAGCAATAGAGCAATTGCAATTTTTTAAGTTCAAAGCTTTAAATAATGCTGTGAATGTTTTGTGTCCTTCTGCAAGTAAATATTAAGTGCTGGGTTCCAAATTGGAACTGAAGCATCAGTGAGGCTCCATGCACAGGAGGAGAACATTCACACCACTAAACCATAAAGATATTAAAAGCTTTACTTGCATATATACAAAAGAGATAGGTGAGTCCAGAAGGTGTTCTGAGGACTATCCAGTGCATAATGGCTTTTGCTGATGCTCTGAATCATTTGCTAGAGTTGTTGGCTTCTCGTACAAAAACATTTAAGCTGCTCGTCATTGTAACATCAGTCTTTGAAATAAGCGTTGCACCTTTTCTCTCTGTGTCAGTCAACAGGGAGTTTTAGGGACAGAAACAGTAAGTGTGGAAGCTAAACAACTACATCCTTCTAGAAACTGCCATCCTGCTTGTCCTCTAGCCATACTGATGGATGTTGCCTTCTTGGGTTTCACACTGGCAGACCTCCTCCAGCAGAAAGGTCGGTCCTGTGATGAAGAATTGTCATCCAACCTTGTGGTAAGGGCAAACATCTAAAGCATGTCTGGGGGCAAATCTAAACCCCTGAGGCTAAAAGAAGCTTATATTCCATCCTCCTAATTTTTTAGAATAGGTTGTGATTATAAAGTGTGGGTAGATGTGTAAAATCACTTTCCTATTGTTGAAACTATCTGTGAATGTTGGGTGTGCTGTTGGCTGTTTCTAGTCTGTGCTAGCTGGACCCCATTTGCTATCAATTTATGTCCTTTAGATGTGTATTCTTAGAGATACACATAAATTTGTTTTGGGGTTTAAATGGAGAGATACACCCAGGTCCAAATTAGAAATAATCCTGTCTGTGGACAACAGAACTGTTTCAAAGATCTATGAAAGTCATACCGGAAATTTTAGAGTTTTGTTCTGTGTGAACAAAAAAAGACTTCCACCCATCCCCTTCATGTTCCATTGTCCAAAATGTTATTGTTTAAATAATAGTTTACTTCCTATTTGATTTCATGCTTAAATTTTACTGTGGCACTCACCTTAACTCAGTTCACTGATATTTCCTTGGCAAAGGTACAAATCTGTTGCAAGTGACTTAACCCTGGGAAGCAGTGTGTGAGCAAGTATAAGGACAGATAATACATTAGATTAAAATACTGCATGAGCAGTTATTTCTTTGTATGTTAATTGTTTGTGAAAATAACTACAGGCAAATCTAGAAATCTTAGTTTAAGAATTTATAAGTCAAAGCTGGATATCTAAATGCAATACTGAATTTCTAAAGGAATACCACATGTCCAGAAATAGAAAGCATCTGAAATTCTAGGAAGTTAGACAAACAGACAGGTTTATTAGATGTCATGTCATAACTTTTAGTTACCTAAATAACCAAAATGTTACCAAACATTTGCAGAAGTCCTAGTAATGTGCAGAACCTCTGCTTTTCTCTGTTTTGTTTCATAGGAATAGGAGAAGTACATCCCCCTTCTTTTTCGTGTGTTTGTTAGTTGGTTAGTTACTTCTGCATTTTTACCAATTTTCCTACTAGGAGGCCCACATGCAGATTATAACCCTGCAGTATCATCTGAGAAGTATTTTCATTTATATTTTTTGGCCAGTTTCATATACAGTAATACATATAATTTATTACAAGTCTGTAAGATTTTGATGTAGTCTGTTCTATTGGTTGGCTCTATCTGTCTGGACTTCATGCCAGAACAGATCATTTACCTCACTATTCCATAATTAAACATGAGGAATCCCCAAGAAGCATTTCCTGGCATGTCATCAGTGGCTAGTGACTTCAAGCACAGCCTTGGAAACCTTGTTTGCCATGAACAGCCTCCCGAACTATCAGCATGTTTCCTTTACCATAAAGGAACAGTGGCCAGGAACATATGGGCATATAGCAATTGCCTACAAAATTTTTTAGAAATTTGTCACCATGAAGAAATCTGTTTACAGAAATCTTCCACCTTTTCCTCTGTTCCTTAAGTCTGAGTAAATTAGGTTCTTACCTCTTATGCTAGGGGAAGAGCCTTGCAGGCTGGAAGATGATCAGTGCTGTAAAGCAGAAATGGCAGATTCCTCATTACTGCTGCACAGACTTCCACAGACAGGTCTCAAAGTGAAAATACCAACATGCTTTATCTTATAGATATCAAATCCTTGCAGGTACAGATACAGGACAGCAGGGCTGAAGCGGGACATCGACTGCAGGGAAACTGTCCCTTTCTGCCAACCACAGACGTGCACTTACCATAAAGTTTTCTCTGGAGACAGGAGAGCACAATTTCAAGAACACTTTTATAGAGTCTGGGCAGTGCATGCTGCAGATGCCTCCTCTGTCTTTGGGCAAAGCATTTTTGGCAAACCTTGTCTTTGGCAAAGCATTGTCTGGCAAACTGAATGAACTGAAAACTGGAAAGTGATGTTACTGGATATAATTAGAAAATTTTGGTCTCTGACTAGCTATGTGAAAAAATCTCCTATAAATAATATGAGAAGGTTCCTAAGACAGGACATGCAGCTAATGATGACCAGAGGAATGAGGGTAACCCCTAGTAACTGTAAGCCATAGATGCTCCATGAATCTGAGCTAAGGGAGCAGGGACAACCATTCACTGGGCAAGCACAGTGACATTTGGGTGCATACCTTAACTTTTTCTGAGGCCGATCTAAGTCTGATGACAGTTGTCCTTTCACAGAGCTCTCTACTTACAGATCTTGGATATATGTGGATTTCACTGTTGTCTGCACTGCTGAACTCAATTAGATTATTAAATACTACTCTGTTTCACTTTGTTCAGTTGTAACATAATATAGCACAGTATGTCAGAGAGAAGAACTACCTTGAACTATTCTAAGTGCTCTTTACATTGTATTCCATCTTTGGATATAAATATAAAATAACATTCATCTGTGTATCTTCCAATATTCTGTAAATCCAGAGTTCAGAGATTCATAGCAGGACCCATGACTGTGTTCAAGAGTCTTTGCTAGATTGTTGTTCCTTTGATTTAATCAATTTAAGACCAATTTTGCTTTTTGGCATTCAAAGATCTCTCTGACAATGCTATTTATAGATTAAATAAATTGATTGAAAAATCTTTACTTTAGTGGTACTTATTTCCCTGTCAATACTTAATTCGTCCCACACTAGAAAAAAAATCAACAATACCTCTTCACATAACAAGGCCAATAGTACTAATCTATCTTAACTCTCCTTGTACAGAAATCACTATTTAGTTCTCATTATCTCTGACATTATCCTCTGTAATTTCTGGTTTTACATTCTTTCTCCCATGATCTGACAATATGCAGTGTTAATACTGCACTACCATGAATCTGAACACTGTCCATACTCTATTTGATAGTTAGGTCTGCTTTTCCTGTGTAGATAACTTTGCACTCATGGGTATTTTTTCTCCAGTGTAAGTATCACAGACTTCTCTCACAGCTATTCTAAATTTACTTTTTCCCACCAAGAACAATTTTTTGTCATCAAGGATATTCTTGAGATATGTAGACATGCTGTCTCAGTTTAATGAGACTGAAGTGTTTTGCTAAGGAGGATGAGTTATGAGGAAGACCAAACTCCTCCCTCTAAGCACTTGTAAATCTAAAATTAAGAGGCTCCAGTAGAGGAAGTATGGTGAAAGAAAAAATAACAACCCTTTATTAAAGGGTATATGTGTATTGGCAGAAGAACAAAAGAACACAAAAACAACCAAACAATAATCCTGTACCCAAAAATCCCCTTCAAAAGGAAACAGTTCAGTACTTTCTGCCCTTTGGTGCAACTCTAAGGATGACCAGCAGGGGGCGCTGATGGATCCCTGGAGGAGCAGAGCCTGCAGTGCTCGGTGTTGGCCAGCAGGGGGCGCTGTTGGGCCCCAGTGCACGGGAGGAGCCAAAAATGGAGATTTTCCCCGAGAAGGGGAAGGGGAAAAGAGGGATTCTTCCCATGAAACTCACACTGTCTGCGGCTGGCTGTGGCCAGCATTTCCCCCCTTTTGTCGATGGGCACAAACCACTGCCAAACAAGGGAGCAGAGGAGGGAAAGGGCGACCTCCTCCCCAAAAAGGTTCCTCTGCAGATGGGTCAAACCTCTCCGATGAAATCCGAGCAGATCTGGGCTGGGGGCAGAACAGGGTGCAGGCAAGTCGGGGCCATAAAACAGGCAGATGACCAGGTCGAGAACAAAACGACCTCAGAGCCTTTCCAACACACACCTTGCCTGAGTTAAGGCAAAAGTGAAGTGACGCTGTTTTCCCAGGAGAGAAGTTAAAAAACCTCATCACCCTTCCCCACAGTCTTAGGAGGGCCATCAGCTTGGAATGCAGTTCTGTCAGTTAGTTTTCTGTGTGGATCAATCACCCAAGGCAAACCACCCTCCCCCATTCAACATCTTTCTTTTACAGTGAGACGGGGGAAAGAAAAATTCCCTACTTGGTTTTTTAGAGCAAGAAAACCTATGACACATGCTTTTTTCAAGGCCAGAAGTATTTAATCCTTACCTGACAGAACTCTAACATGTAAGACTCAAATATGTGAAACTATGGGTAACGATGGTTAGTTTTACTGTTTGCCTTTATTGAGGCATATGATCAGGATGGAGTAGTAATTCAGGTAAAGAAGATTTCAGGAGGTCCTGGCAAAACTCCAGGCACAAAAAGGCAGCATATGGATGTGGAAGCAAGGATAGGTAACCTGTCCGAGCGTGCAGGGATGAGCTTAGGAAAGTCAAAGCCCAAATGGGATTGAATCATATAGTCATAGAATGGTTTTGGTTGTAAGGAACCTTAAGGACCATCTGGTTCCAACCTTTATGCCATAGGTAGGGATGCCACCCACTAGATGAGATTGCTCAGGGCCCTCACAGTTGGGACATTCACATCTTCTCTGGACAACCTGTGCCAGGGCCTCACCATCCTCTCTCTGAGTAAAGAATTTCTTCCTAATAGCTAACCTAAAGACTGTCGTCTTTTAGGTTAAAACTGTTCCCACTTATTCTATCACTATCTGCCCATGGAAAAAGTTGCTCTCCCTCTTTTCTGTAAGGTCCCTTTAAGTACTGGAAGGCTGCAGTGAGGTCTCCCCAGAGCCTTCTCCATGCTAATCAATACTAGCTCTAGGGTGGTTCAGCCAACCCTAATCTGGCCAAAGATGCAAAAGATGTGAAAAACAGGGTTTACATAAGTACTTAGGTGACAAAAGAAAGACTAGGGTAAATGTGGAACCATTGCTGAATGGGGACAGAGCATTGGTGGCTTATGACATGGAAAAGTCTGAGGTACTGAATCCTGGTAGTAAGACCTTTGTGAAACTTATGGCACAGAGAGCAGGGAGAAAGTCTGGAACAAAGCAGACATGGCCTTGATGGAAGAGGAGCAGGTCAGGAAATACTTAAGCAAACTGGGCACACAAAATCCATGGGCCCTGAAGAGACACACTCACAAGTTCTGAGAGAGATGGCTGATGTCACTATGAGGTGACTCTTGATAATCTTTGATCTATCATGGTGATTAACAGAAGTGCCTGAAGGCTGAAGGAAGGCAGATGGCACTCCTGCCATCAAGGGGGGCAAGAGAGAGGGTTCAGGGAACTACATGCCAGTCAGCCTCACCTGAATCGATTGGGAAGGTGTTAGAGCAACTGATCCTAGAAACCATTTTGCAGTACCTTGAGGACAAGAAAATAATCAGGAGTAGTCAGCATGGTTTCATCAAGGGGAATCATGCTTGATCAACCTTATCACCTTCTATGATGAAGTGACTGGCTTGGTAGATGAGAGTGGACATTGTTGACCTTGACTTTGGGAAGGCTTTTGACAGTGTCTCCCATAAGGTCTTTGTAGAGAAGCTGTTGAAGTGTAGGCTGGATGAACAGACAGTGAGGAGGATTGAAAACTGGCAGAATGACCAGGCTCAGGGATGGTGCTGAGTGGCACAAAGCCTAGTTGGAGACCAATAGCTGGTGGTGTACCCTAGAGGTCAATATGAGTCCAGTCCTGTTTAACATTTTTAGTAATCTGGATGATGGGGCAAAATGCACCCTCAGCAAGTTCACTGATGGCACAAAGTTGGGAGGAGCGGCTGATAATGCTGATCGTGCTGCCATCCAGAGAGGACCTTGACAAGCTGGAGAAATGGTCTGACAGGAACTTCACCTAGCTCAACAAGGAGCCTACACCTGGAGAGGAGGAACAATTCCAAGCACCAAGATTTTCCAGTATGACCCAGCTGGAAAGCAGCTGTGCAGAAAAGGACCTGGAGATCCTGGTGGACACCAAGCTAAATATGAGCCAGCAAAGTAACTTCGCTGCAGAAGAAGGCTAATGGTGTCCTGGGCTGCATTAGGAGGAGCGTTGCCAGCAGGTCGTGGGAAGTGGTCTTTCAACACCGGTGAGGCCACACCTGGAGTGCTTGTTCAGTTCTGGGCTCCACAGTAAAGGAGAGACAGGGACATAATTCAGAGAGTCCAATAGAGAACTATGAAGATCATTAAGGGACTGGGTCATCTCTACTTTGGGGAAAGGCTGAGAGAACTGAAACTGAGAGAATGCGGAGAAGAGAAGGATCAGAGGGATCTCATCATGTATAGTAATGACTGGAGGCGGGGTGTAAAGAAGGTGGAATCAGGCTCTTTTCAGTGGTGCCCAGTGACAGGGACAAGAGGCAATGGACACAAACTGACACACAGGAGAATCTATCAGAACATTAGGAAACACTCTTTCACTGTAAGGATGACTAAGCACTGGAGTAGATTGTCTGGAGAGGTTATGGAGTAAATAGTGAAATAACAAATTTTTCTCAAGACAGAAGTATTCAAGATACTCATAAATAAAAATAATGGTTGATTTGCATGACAGATAGCTGAAAGGAGTGGCCCTCAGTGGCCTTCCATGACTGCTCAGTTTGGAAAAATCAGGTGCCAGATCAAGTACAGATCTGTCAGATAAAAGTACCCTCCAAGAGACTGTAGATCCTGCTGTACCCAGGATGTGTTTTCCAGGGCATCCAATACTGCGGTGTCCTGGTAGAGGAGAAGTAATTATACCAGTGCAACTGGTCTGCTTAAGTTTCAGTCTCTTCTATTCCATTTGCTATTTCGTTTGACATTAGGCAGAGCTCCTATCCATGGAACAATGCCTGGTGGTGTCTGCCTTGACTGCGGAGCAGTTTAGCCAGTCATGTCTTACGCCATTGGAATGGTGCTTGTCCAGTCTACCAGATGTGGCATAAACCAGTTGGAGTTGTTTCTTTTTTTATATACTTGGACATTCTCTATTAATTGTTCACTGACATTGTTCCAGGCATCACTCAATTGTTAGCTACAAAGAATAAATGCTGTTTTGCAGATCCCTTTGGCTCAGAATCTGATCTAGATTAACAAGAACTTCAGTGTTTTTCACATCTTGCTCTTTTTCCCATGAGCATCTTGCGTAACTGAAGGGAGTCAATGCCATTTTTGTTCCTCAGCATGAACTACATGGTTATAAATTAACATAAATATGCATCTCCTACCATCTAGGCACAACAAACATCTATCCTTTCAGGGTCAGAAAATAGGGAACAAGAAGTTAGCTCTTGTTAATGAGGGATATATGGATCAATAGCTTCCTTTGCCTCATGTTTTGCACAAAAGGCCTGGAGGCTTTGGAAAGACTGAGAGGCAGAGAGACCAGGTGCTTCGACAGTTTTGGCAGATGGTGTCTTGCAAGCTGAAATAAGCTGAATGGAAGCGGTGACCCTCTTACTGGCTGAAGGAAAGACTGTGGATGTCATCACCTAGACTTCAGTAAACTGATTCAGCATTCTCCTGGAGTAACTGGCTTTCTGTGATGTGGATGGGTGCAGGCTTTGCTGGGCGAAAAACTGGTTGGATGTCCAGGCCCAGAGAATGGTGGGGAGTGGAGTTACATCCAACTGAGGCCAATGACTAATGGGTTCCCCCAGGGCTCAGTACGGGGGTCAGTCCTGTTCAGTGTCTTCACTGATGACCTGGATGAGGGATTGAGGGCAACTTCAGCAAGTTCACAGATGATACCAAGTGGGCAGAAATGCTGATCTGATGGAGGGCAGGAAGACTCTGCAGAGGGCTCTGGACAGGCTGGATCAATGGGCTGAGGCCAACATTGTGAGGTTCAATAAGGCCAAGTGCCAGGTCCTGTCCTTAGGTCCGTGGAGCACTCCAGGCTGGTGGTAGAGGGGCTGGAAAGTTGCTGGTGGGAAAGGACCTGGAGGTGCTGATTGACATGAGCCAGTGGGTGCCCAGGTGGGCATGAAAACCAACAGCATCCTGGCTTGTACCAGCCATAGTATGGCCAACAGGATCAGAGCAGTGACCATCCCTTTTCTGGGCATTGTTGAGGCACCTGCAATCATGGGGTCAGTTTTGGGCCTCTCATGACAAGCAAGGCATTGAAGGGCTGGAGCATGTCCAGAGAAGAGAACAGAGCTGAGGAAGGGTCTGGAACACCAGGAGCAGCTGAGTGAGCTGGGGGGGCTCAACCTGGAGAAAAGGAGGCTCTCCCTCTCTACAACTACTAGAGGGATTTGATCTCCTCTCCCAGGTAAGAAGTGACAGGTCGGGAGGAAACAGCCTCAAGTTGAAACAGGGGAGGTTTAAATTGGATATTAGGAGAAATTTTGTTGTGGGAAGGGGTTGTCAAGCCCTGGAAGAGGCTGCCCAGGGAAGTGGTGAAGTCGCCTGGAGGTGTTCGAAAAACATGTGAATATGGCACTTTGAAGTCACAGTTTAGTAAAAATATGGTGATGGTGCTGGGTTGATGGTTGCCCTTGGTCATCTTGAAGATCTTTTCCAAACTTCAGGATTCTATGAAACAGTATGGATAAGATGGGTTACTATTACTAGTGTTCTGAGGTTCGAGCTATCCGGAATTGCTGCTTTCCAAGCAGAGGGAAATCCTTTAGGTGTGACCTTGAAAGCTATGGCGAAAGTACAAATATTTCCAGGGGAGTAATCACCTCACTGAGGGCCTTCTGCTGCATGTTGAATGCACCCTTTCGCCTACCAATGCTATATGCTGCCATCAGCATTTACTCCCTGTATCACACCCTGGTCATTTATCCACTCTACATAGGAATAGTTTTGCCTTAAGCTTTCCTGCTTTACAACCTCTCTTTCCCCCTCAGAATATTATGGTTGACACCATTTTGGTTAGATGAACCCTGTAACCCATTTTTCTACTTTGTCTTGCAGTGTCAAGCCCAAGGAATTCTCTGTACCTAAAACATGTTATTTCTTCATAAAACTTAACTCTAGTACTTTGTTTCATTCTTCCCTGGTACTGCATGCTATGCCAGGTCAGGTTCCTGTCTTTTCTCTGACATTTTGCAGAAGTTCAGGAATCCCAAAGGCCTCTTATGTGAAGGACTTCTGTTAGTTGTGCTTGAAAAAGTGATTGTCGCTTTCTCATCTTTTCCTGGGAAGATTCAGTCAGATTGATGAGCATAGAGCTGCCATAGCTGCTGTCAGTCACTGTTTATATCCCTGTCATGGTTTAACCCCAGCCATCAGCCAAACCCTGCACAGCTGCTCACACACTCACCCCCAGTGGGATCGGGGAAGGGAAAAAGGTAGAAAAATTGTGCATATAAAGACAGTTTAATAGGGAAAGGAAAAACTGTGCATGCAAACAAAGCAAACCAAAGAATTAATTCACTGCTTCCCATGGGCAGCAGATGTTCAGCCATTTCTAGGAGTGCAGGGCCCTATCACATGTAACAATTACTCTGGAGGACAAATGCCATCACTCCAAATGTTCCCCTCTTTTTTCCCAGCTTTATATCCTGAGTATGATGTCATATGGTCTGGAATATCCCTTTGGTCAGTTGGAGTCACGTGTCCTGGCTGTGTCCCATCTCAGTCTCCCGCGCACCTCAGCCCCTCTCCAGCGTGGCAGTACAAAAAGCAGAAAAGTTCTTGGCTCTGTGTAAGTTCCGCTCAGTGATAACAAAAATATCCCTATATTATCAACCCTGTGTTCAACATAAACCCAAAATACAGCCTCATTCCATCCACTGCGAGGAAAATGAATCCCCACCAAAACCAGTACACTCCCCATTGGATAAACTTAGGTATTAGTAAGGTAACTGTGACAATCTACTGAGAAAGTGCAACAGCTTATGTTTGATGAAAAAAGGAGATTTTGTTCTCCCTATTTTTCCCCCTGCTCTTCATTTTCTTTCAGTCCTGAAAAGGGAGGAGTTGGAGAGAAGCGAGGTGTCCCACTGTATGCAGATACAATTTGCCATTTTGGCACACCTCATCTTGAGGAAGTGTTTCTTTGGGTTCAGCTGGAGTCAGAGAGGTTGAAAGGTCAAGTCAGGTTAATTTGTGACACTGACACAGCAAGCATTTAGGGTTTTTTCCTAAACCTACTGAAAAAGAAGAAAGGTGTAACATTTATCACTTGAAACTGATTTGTTAATTTGAGCAATGTTTCCTTTCATCTTGCAGTTCTGTTAAGTGGAGTTAAATTCTGTTAAATGTTTGGGAGGATCTGCACTGTTATGCACAGAAATGTAGCTACCACTGTTTTTTCATGTTTCCACACTTGCATAATTGAGTTGTGTACAGCGGAATAGTATTGGGGCAGCACTGAGTTACCGTGTTTATAAAATGCACCTGGGAAAAAGGTGCTTAAAGAGTGTGTCAGTCCTTTCTTATGAAAAATGTCTAATAACACAAACTTCGAAGTGAAAAGAAAAATAAGTGATTCCTGTCAAATGGCAGACTTTGCCATTCTCAGGCCTTCCTCCTCTTTATTTTTCTGCCATTCCTGTTTCCATATATCTCTATAGGGCTGGATTCTGTCAATGCTAGAAGAAAAACACAGCCCAGCTGAAAGAGAAGAGGCAAAATGAAAGACATGCATGGAAACAGACTGTTATGCTCGGAAATGCAGCTTGGGCAAAGCACTGGAGTGTTGATACTCCCCGTGGGGGAAAGGGAACTCAGGCATACTGAAAACAGATCCTTCATGAGAAGATCACAGAATGACAGAACCTGATTCAAGCCCTCTCCATGAGCAGGGCCACCTAGAGCTAGCTGACACCTGGAGCCAGATCAGGCAGCTGCCTCACCTTCTCCCACAGCTTGTAATCCAACTGCTTCTCACCCATGTTCTGTGCTTATTGAAAAGAGTCTGAGAGTAAGATGTCATATTTTAGTGCAGATTGAATTGTACAAGGAAGTGGAAATGTCTCAAGAGTGCTTGTTTCTGATCCCTTGACACTCCCCTTGGCACACTGGAGTCCTAGTGGTTGTTCATACTATAGGAGTGTGATGAGGAATACATTTGGTGCAGGTTTCTCAGCGTGCAGCTGCAGTGGAACTGCAGGTTCAGCTCTGGGGAGAAGGAGCCTGAGTCAAGAGAACGTGAACTGCTGACAAACTGCTGACCAAAGGGCCAGGGAGCTGTGGCCCAGCCAGGTGAGGGACCCTCAGAGGCACAGCAGGAGTCAACAACCCCCAGATTTTCCCATGCTTAGGCTGTGAAGGCATAAAAGCCCAGGGGTTTCTTTGTTTGGGGTCCCTCCTCAGAGGCAGCGGCTCAAGCTGTTATTTTGTTATTGCACCATGATTAAATTATTTTGAGGATCAGGATGTGTGAGATTCTGCTCTGGGAAATCTAGGGTGGAGCCGGTGAGGTCTGACTCTGTGCGTGGGGGGGGTGCAGCTGCACAGGGGCCTTGGACCCAGCTCAGGTGGTAGAGTGTGACTGACAGAGGAGCTCCTGGAGGGTTGGACAGGGAAGTTTCCCCAGTGAAGAAACATAAGAGTAGCTGTATCAAGATCCTCCTAGCCTAGAATCTTGTCCCTGACACTTTCTAAGAAGAGATTCTCAGTTAGAATATGTGAAAATAAGTATGTAGAGATCTTGCTGAGAACATTCCCACAGCCTCTCTGACGTGTTGCTAAGAGATTTTCTGAGTCCGTGACAGTGTCTTTATTTCTATGTCTAAACCCAATTTTTATACTATGAATTTGTTGATTTCCTAGCACTGGATAGTTGTATACCAGAGGAACATGTACATCGCTTTGGTGCAAAACCTACTATATTCCATAGCAAAAGTTCTGTTTTGTGACCTGGTTAAAAATAGAAAAAAAAAAAAGAAAATCATAGTTCTACAGTTTCAGCACAGTAAAGGACATGGAGATTTGACTGAGATGTAGACATAGGGCTATAAGTAGTGTCTTTATTTTTCTAAATCTCCCAGAAGAGCCAGTGGTTCTTGATACTTTAAAAAGGCTCTGCCTCTACAGGGACAATGATGGGGCAAGGCACACAAGGTCTTCAACCACCCCTGGAACTGGAGGTCTGATCAATAGTACCTCAGAAGTCATGTAATGGAATTGTCTCTACACTTGCTTAAACCCAGTTCACAAAGTTATTTCTGCAAGTCTGAAGTCTACAGACATGTCTTAAATAAAAAAAAAAAAGAAAAATAAAGAAGAAAAAAAAAAGGACAGGTGTTGCTGTTGGAGAGCCACAACTAAACTTCCTGATCTTAATGCCAGAAAGAAAACATAAAGAATAAGGTTACAGATGAGATGAAAAGTAGTAATTATGTTAGGGCAAAAATTCATGGGACTGGTCATAAATATAATCATGATAGATTCAGAGAATTCAATACTGAGAATGTATTTGCAAAAAAAGCTGGAACAAGTTAATGTTAAGAAATGGAGCCTCCCAGGCGGGGGCACATTTTCTCCAGCTTGAAATGAGGACATGTAAAAACTGTGTGTTAATTTGGTGTTAATTTGACTGCAATCTCTGGGTAAGAAAGTAGGCATTTTTTTCTATTTTGAGGAACTGAGACGTTGCAATCACCATGCCTGAAGAGCATTCTGGCATAAATAAGGCACAAATCACTTCCTAGAAGCAAAATTCTGATTTTCCTGAAATATGTGTCTACTGAAGGTTAAAATGAGAGTGAAGATGATAACTTGATCCATATGAGCTGTGTGATAATGGAGTAAATACTGCTCTCCTATATAAATTCTGAAGTAAGATAAGAACTCGTTAGAAGCAACGCCTGAGAGAGAGAGTTCAGGGCATCAGAGGAAGTCACAGGAGTGCTGTAGCCTTCACCAAGAGGCAAGATGATGCTGAGTGAATGAGCTGACATGGTACTGGCACAGTATAAGACCCTGATGACACCTCCTCAACCAAATCTACTGGAGGGACAAGGCATTCTTCAGCCTCAAGTGACCTGATATAGGAGCTGCTCGCCAAACCTCTGCTCTGCTTCAGACCTGAGGCAATGTGCTGCAGAGTCACTATGTCTGCCACACATTTGTGCCACCCTGCTTTCTCCTGTCTCTGACAGGATGCTTTGCTGGTCCTTCAGAACCCCCAAAGGCAGTGGAAAGTGTTTCAGGCCTGCCATCAGTCCCAGCCATTCATCTCCCGTCTCCATGATTTGCCAGCCTAATGTACTTCCTCCAGATCTGCTCCTCGCTTCTGGCCTTGGCCAGCACCCAAGGGGCACTGGTGAGCCACATGCTTGCTTTTAGGTGGAACAGATCCCTGCAAATCCATCCAATGTAGTGTTGCCTCCCCAGGCTCTGTCTCAGGCACTTCACATGAATCGCTTGCCAAACTGAAAACCAGTCTGAAGCAACTCTCAGCTGGCGCCAGCATTACCTGGCGCCAGCATTACCTGGAACCAGTATCACCGAGCCCAGCCTGCGCTGCTTTGCCCAGACAAGGAGAGGCCCCAGCCAGCCCTGGCTCCAGCAGCTTTCCATCCACTCCATGAATGCACAGAATACTTTACCTGCCAGGTGTGTGCTCTGCCCAGAGCCACAAGTGGTGGCTGCAGTGGCACTGCCTGTGCTCGGCTGCTGCCAGTGCAAACAAAGGGGTGTCCTGGCTCCAGAGCAGGAGCCCCTGGGCTCCAGGGCCTGTGTCAATGTATAGCAGTGCCTGCACACACCTTCTACACCAGCTACTACCTTGAACCAAATGCCCTCCCATCTCTTCTGCTACCTTCACTGACACCTGACAGTGTGTGCAAACACATCTTAATTACACTCAGAAAAAGTACACTTTACAGTGGTTTTCACTTTGACTGCCTGTTCTCTTCATCTGGACCTGAGAAATGTTGCAAAAGAACAAATCTGGCTCCCCCGTGCCGATAGTCTTCTGATGACATATTGGGCTGGACACTTTGATTACAAACCCACTGTTCTGGTTTGTTTCTCTCTCTTTTATTTTGACCTATTTGCTTTTCATCAAGCTTCCACCCTGTCAGCACTGAGTAAGTAGCACATACGGCTCATGTGGGAAAGAAATAGGGACGTGGTGCCTTCCCAGCCAGGTCAGCCAGAGGAACTTGCCAAATATGCTTGTCACTCACTTGTTGTCCAGACATTGCCAGAATATTTTGAGCTGGCAGGCTGGCTGTCAGGTGGGAAGCACTTCTTTCCCCACCTCCCAGTGCTCAATACCTGACTGTTTACCACCTTAACAGCAGTTTCTCTGCTGGATTTGTTCCAGATCCTGGCTGTTCTGGTTCAGCTAGATCAGGAATGCCACAGCTCCTTTGCCTGGACAGTCTTATCTGAAAAAGATATTTTGGCCTGCCTTTGACAAACTGCCTTTCATTCAGTTTTCCTTACAGTGTGGATTCTGTTGCAGTGTGAGCTCTTGCTGAATGTCATGGTGTGTTTCCCAACCCTCTGGACAGTCATTCCTTCCCCAGACTTTGCCATTCCCAGGTCTTCCTCCAGCCCATACACGATATGTGCGTATGGTGTATGAAGGTAACTCTTTAAATCATTCCTGGAGGGGGACTGAGCAGATATCACCTCAAGGTATGGTCCTACTATAACAGAAGTTCTCCCCAGCTTGTCATTTGGCCCCACCAAATGTTGAATTCTGGCCTGGTCACTATAATGGCCACAACAGGAGCACTGCATCAGAGACACTCCAGAAAAGGGAGTTTTCAATAGGCAGCGCACTGAAATCTTGGGATTCACAGAGGCATTGAAGGCTGGAATGACTTCAGTGATGGTGTGAGAATCTTCTCTAGCCTCACTGAGAATTTCTTGCCATTCTGGATCATTTAGTCAGTCCACATTTGAACAAGAATATGGCTCAGACAGAATAGGGGATGTAGGAAAACTTTGGCTCTTTTGCCTACAGGCAGGCAGAGAGGGCACTACTACAGAAAGAAATTGCCTTTGTTGTCGTGAAAGTTTACTTATATTTTTGATAGAGGGTTTTCACTACATGTGCCTGAGCCTTGGACTTCCTAAATGTAACTCCCAGCCCAGAGAAAACTCCACAGAGTAGAATGTGATTAATCTTAAAGGTTGTCAGGATTTGGTGGGCAATAATGTTCTGTTTTGATGGGAAACAGATGCTTTGTCTTGCTAGAGAAGGAACCATGCATCCATGTATGAGTTAGGGGCTGATATCTTGTGTGGTGGAAACGTTAAGGTGTTTAATGTCGTGAAGGAAGAAGAATGTTTAAGGATACCCTGGGCAGGGTAAGCAGTTCTCAGTAGTACACCTCAGTAGAACAGTGCACTGTTCTTTGTAGTCTAAGGTTTGTTCTTGCCTGAGCCATGTATTTGCATACTCTACATTATCAATTGTCTCCCATCCTTGGAGCCAAGACCATTAGTAGAAGGGGTAAGAAGTGTCAAACAGGACAAGTGTCAAACAATACCTGGAGTATCATATCCCACTGTTTAATATCTGTCTTCAGTACCTCACCTGATGACCTAAGTGCCACAAGCCAGCAGGGTTGGTAAGAACTCACTAGGACCTTCTCACAAAAGGAATGTGCAACCTTGGCCTGTCCTGTCTTGCTGAAAGGGTGATGCCAGTTTTGGTAACTCCATGTGACTCTGGGAAGGAAGGGATGTGTGCTGTCAGCACACACACTGTGGTCCTTGGCAATTGCAGAGGCTGCAGAGGTTCTTGGCAGGAGAGTCTCCTGGGTGCAGAGTTGGGCCACAGGTTGGCACAGACATCCCGTTTTATCTCCCAGAGGCACTGCAGTTAAACACTCTGAACTGTCACACAGGGAGCAGTTTTATATGTAACACATGGCATGGGAAAATTTATGTGCTGTTCCCTGGTGTAGCAGCTGTCAAAGAAATGCAGAAAAGCATGATGGTATTACTAACATTGTAAGAAAGTTTATTGGCTGCTGGTTGCTTTGTATCTATGTGACACAACCTATTTATCTTTTCCTTCTCTGCACAGCTGTTGATTTTATAGATGTCTATCACACCCTCCCTCAATCATCTCTTCTTCCATCTGAAGAGGTACTTGTGTGAGGGCAGTTCTCTGTTTCTGATATTACTTGAGACCTTTCTCTGCACCCTTTAGTAGTCTGATTACCAAAACTAAATTCATTGTTCAAGCTTTGGGCACATGAAGGAATTATACCATCACATATTGTGATATTTCATCAGTGATTTCCTTAAAAATCCTGTATTTCCATCTGTATTGTCAATCTGCTTTTTGAACTGTCAATTCAGAAAACCTTTATAAATATACAGAGATCTTCTTCATGGAAAAACAAAAGTTTTGAGATGTAGAGAAATTATTAACTTATAAATCTTAAATACCACTAGCCTAAATTTCAGCTGACCTGTTGAACAATCATCCAATTATTCTGTATCATGACATTCCTTGCAATTTTTGTGTCACATGCAAGTCTTACCATGATTTTGTCATTTTCTTAAGTCCTTTTTTCCCAGGCCATTATGTATGTTGAACTACACAGGTCCTAACCCGAATCTCTGTGGGATTCTGCTACTGGCTTCTCACCTCATCTAGGCATTTATTTCCATAATTCCTGTAATGTTTTTTTCATTTAAAAGCTAAATATTTCTTTCTAGTCAACTGGTAACTTTTATCAAAGTAATGAAGAAGCATCTGTATGCTTTCCAAAATCTCATCATGCTGTATTGACTGGATTGTTCTTTTCCATGTCCCTGTGCATTCTTTTGTAGTCAAATGCATTGTGAGACATGGTTTTCACTTTCAAATTCTGGTCTTATTCTGTTTTCTACCAGTATGTCTTACATAGACATCAGACAGATGGATCTACTTCCCCACAATCAGAAAAGTTTTAGAAGTTCAGTAACACAGGTACAATATTTTATTTTGTTGCTACTAAACATGATTTAAATAACAGGTCACTTCTATAAAAATTAAAAAAAAATTCATGTTTCTCTGTATATAAAATTTGATACAACAGATGTGTTACTGTTCAATATTTTCTCCTACAATCTGAGGTATCCAGTGAAGAACTTAAGTTAGGAGAGTTTCATGCATTTTTCTCTATTAATAGATGTTCTTTCTGGAAACTTCCTCCCTTTTGAGGTAGAAACCAGCACAAATTATTTAGAATTTCTGCTTATTTTCCTCTAGTGCTATTTTCATACTTCAGTTGTTAGTGTTTCTCTCACACATGCCTTCTGCTCACAGAATGCTTATAATGGACATATAAATCACAGAATTACAGAATCATAGAATGTTAAGGGTTTTAAGGGACCTTAAAGATCATCTAGTCCCAAATCCATGCTGCCATAAGCAGGGACACTTTGCACTAGATCAGGTTACTCAAGGCCTTACCCAAGCTGGCCTTGAACACTGACAAGGTGAGGGCATCCACAGCCACCTTGGGCAACTGGTTCCAGTAGTATATGGAAATATATACACTCATATATGGACATATATTGGTGCTTGAGACAAGACAGCTTTTAGAACCTTTTCCCACACTGCAACAGATTAGTCCCAATGAGGCAGCTAATAGGATCACTCTTCAGTGATATTTTTTGTCATTTTCAAGGTTAATATTGAAGCTGTCAGAAATATTTGTGCTGAACACTCAAACGAGCAGATAATGTATCTGCTGTGCAATAAGCTGCATCAAAGTGTTCACAGACAGCACAGACAAACATAGCAATATTTCCATTTGAGTTTTGTAGTTCTTTGAATTGTCTGATACATCAGATATTTTGTTAAAAAACATTCTCCCTGGGATTTGCAGCTTGGCAGTGTTGTTGTTCCTCTCAGTATCTTCCTCTCAGTTCCTCTCGGCCACACTCTCAGCATGAGCAGGGCATGCTGGAGGCATCAGTGCACCCTGTGGACTCCAATTAGCTGCCTGACGTGGAATATTCAGACTCCGTGGCAGCAGCATTTCTGCTGCCCTCTGTGTAAAACGAGAGCTCCCAGGAGTGTTAGCACATGCTGAAAAGAAATGTTGATGCTCTAATCTGCTAGAGCAAAACTTCTCGTCCTTACCCTTCTGTTAAGACATAGCTGGGTACTCGATCATGGCAATGGTAAGGACATACTTTGCTTATAAAAATCAATAAGAATCCGATCAGACTGAAGTAAAGTGTATTTCTTGCAGGCTGTTTGTGTGTCATACTGTGGCAGACATGATGCGTTGCCTGGCAAAGGAATGTGTTTTGGAGATCTATTAGACATGCCTAATGGAGAAATCTATGCTGGCCCAGGAAAAAGAGGTAGTGGGAAACACAAACTGAAATCTGGAAGAAAGTTACTAATAATCATTAATGAGGGCCTTGAATGCATCCTCTGGGATGAAAAGCAGCTCAGGATATTCATTGCATGGGCTATGAGAGATGCGAGCTAAAACCCTAAATCCATGGACTTAGAACACAAGCCCCAGGATAGTGCTGTTGGTGAAATTTGAGGGGCAGGGTTTTTTTGTTTGTTTTGGGGTTTATTTGTATGTGTTTTCTTTTTGTTTTGGTTTGGTTTTTTGTTTGTTTTTTTTTTGTGTGTGTGAATGTGTGGCTTTTCTCTTTTTAAGTCCTGTCCCTCTGTTCTTAGTGGTTGCTATGGTTGCGACCTTGCTTCAATTCACGGAAATCAAAGCAGTTACCTCTCCTGGTATGGAGTGTTGGAAGTTAAGTTTTTGTAAAGGTGATGCTGTTCTTTTCCAACAGGGATTCCAAATGGCTTCCTGAAAAGCTACAGTGACAGGTAATCTGCAGTTAAGGGGAAGGTGTCATTTCGCTGAGCAGAGGAAGGTAAAAACTGTGACCTGGGATGTTGGGATAAACAGTTCTGGAAAGTGCATCACAGTTGTCTAATCATCCTCCTTCTACCAGAACAGCAAACATGAGAGAATAACACCTGAGCATTGTTTTAAAAAGAGATGAGGGTGATATAGAGGATACTTTTTTCACCACACACTGGAGCTCCTGTGACATAGAAGATTAGTAGGGTGGAAAGACTGAGAAGCCAGTGGGAAGAAGAATAATGCCTGGAAATGTCTGTGATGTTGCAAAGCAAAGCAGAAATGACAGAAATCAGTGTTCAAAGTTTAGTATTAGAAAGAGAAGACAACCGGATTATGAGGTATGATTCATGTATAATAGAAATTCAAATATCTTTGGATATTTGCTTAATATTAAGCTAATAATTGTATATTAGCTTAATTTTCAAGCCTGACTCTTTTGAGGCTATAAAAGGAAGTTAGACAGACATTGCATCACTTTTGCAACAACCTTCTGTATGAAAAATGTCAAAAAATCATAGAATTGTAGAACAACTCAGGTTGGAAGGGACCTCAACAGATCATCTGGCCCAGACTTTCATGGGAAAGGGAATTTAAGTGAGATTATCTAGCACCTGTTCAGTCACCTTGTGGAAATCTCCAGTGATGGAGACTGGCCTTAGGCCATCTATTTCCCTAAGAAGATTGTTCCAATGAATGATTTTTCTGACTGTAATAATTTCTTTCATAAATCAAGAATAAACCTCTCCCAGTGTAACTTGCACCCACTACCCTTTGTCCTTGCCATGTGGCTCAGAGCTTCTGCCCTCATTGACACACCCTTTAAGTACTGGAAAACTGTGATGAGGGTATGCCCTGAGCCATTTCTTCTCCAGGGAGAAAAGAACTAACTCCTTCATTCTTTCCTCATAAGGCAGGTTCTCCAGTACTTAATCTTTGTGGTCTCCTTTAGACCCACTCCTCTGTCCATGTCTTTCTTGAACTACAGAGATCATAACAGGACACAGTATTGCACAAGAGGCCTGACAACTGTTGAGTGAGTGGGATAATCACTTCTTTAACTGTGCTAGTAATACCTTATGGATGCAGTCCAGCATAATATCTTCCTTCATTAAAATAAGAATTTTGATTCTTTGTTAGGTCCCACAGAGATTTTCGTTTGTATGTTGGAATATAATGTCATTGCTCTGCAGGACACTTATGCAAGTGCTGTGCACAGGTTGGAGCTGTGAGGAGAAGGAGAAGGACTGTGACCTCACTGCTCTGTACTTCAGAATGTATGTCAAAGAGTTAACTACTTGTAAAATAACATCTCATGAAGAGCTTGCTATGCTTTTACTCTCTTTGGTCTCCAAGGTGTGTCCCACACTCTACCTGCCCTTCCAGTCCCCACCATCACTTCTGCTATCCCAAGGTGCCTCTAGTTCAGTGTTTTCAGCTGTTTCTTTCAACACCACTGCTCACAAGGACTTGGGGTGTGAGGATGCACCAGACACAACCTACCTGCCCCTCCTTCAGTGCCAGGACAAAGCAGAGATTCAGAGAAGAGATCTGTTTCTTGAGGCACTCTGTGACCCAGCAAGACAGCCACTGTAGGGCAGTGGGCATGAAATGGGTGAGTGGACAATGGGTTCACAAGAGCAGGGAGGATTCCCCTTCTGCAGACTGTAGGTACAGCTGCTACAGTCTCTCCCTGCATCCCTTTGTTCTTCTTATCACACCTGTGGCCAATGCAGCCACTGTTCAGCACCTGGGAACAGCAGCTACTCACACTGACCCAGATACTTGAAGAGGGCTGATGTTGTAACTTGCAAACACTTTCTCAGACGATCAGAAGCAGCGGAGTTGAAGTCCAGGGTCAGGTACCAACAGCCAAATGATGTTAAATTGATTGCTCTCTTCCTTTCTCTTTTTCTTTTTTTCCTTCCTTTCATCTCCGCTCTTTCTCCCCTTTCCTTCATCCAGTTCCTTGTTCCCCACCTCAATTTTTCTTTCTCAGTCTTGCTTTCTTTTTAATCTTTCTCAATCTCTTCCTCCCTTCCCCTCTTTTCTCTGTCTTTTTCTACATTTCATTCTCTTTCTCAATTTCTTTCTCTCAATTGCTCCTGACCCCCCTCATCCTCTTCTCTCCTCCCTCTCCCTCCTTTGTTTCTCTGTTCCTTTCCCTCTTTTGCTCTCTGGTCCCCTCCTTTTCTGTCACTGGGGAGGAAAGCCCTTTCTGGTCAAGGCACTGTTCCTGTGGCCTGAGGGCATGGACAGTGAGTACCTGGAGAACTAGAAAGCTGGATCTGGCATTATCAGCTCAGTTGGTGAGAGCATGGTGATGGTTAATGCCCAGTTGTGGGTTTGATCCCTTTCTGGGCCATTCATTTAAGAGTTGGACTCAGTGATCCTTGTGGGTCCCTTCCAACTCAGAATATTCTGTGATTATTGTAAGGAACTTCTTTCTTAAAGTCAGAAACACTTTCTCCACATTTTAGTGCCTCTTCTAAGGTTGATGCCTCCTGTCTTTCATGGCCAAGCTGTTTAAGGTCAGAGAACTCCATAGTCCACATGAGGCAGCAGCTTCAGTGAAGCTCATCAGCCACATCTGTTTTAAACCTTCTTTTAGAGATGTTCCTTTATGCCTGCAATGGGCCCATGTTTTTCCCAAGATCAGTTACCTGTGCGTCAGCACATTTCAGGGCACAAGCCGTCTGACTCCAGAAATAGTGCGTTGATGCAAAATGACTCCTGTTCTCCAACTAAGGCAGCAAATCACAAAGTGAGGAGAAACTGGTTTTCCTTAACCCTCCCTTTAATATTCCACTCTGATTCCAAAAAGTCCTTAGCCAAGCTTTCCAAGATGGCTGGTGGCAAGGCCAGGTCAGCCCAGTGCAACGTGTGGGACTTCTCAGCCTTTCCCACACATGTGATTTGAAGCAGATAATTGGCCCAAGGTGTTGTCATTTAAGGAACCTGCAATGTTACCTTTCATCAGTTGAGCATTTAGGAATAAATCCTTGGGCCATCAGGTGAGAGATGAGCCCCAACAGTTTCAAGCGCTCCAAGTGCATCATGATTTTTCCACAGTCAGACCAGGCTGTTAATTTTGGAGGGTCATTATAACATTGTCCAAAGGGAGCAGGGATTTTCGGCATCAACTTATGATTCCCAAAGTTGTTGTGATCTTTACTAATCAGTCAGCAGGTTTAAAAAGGTATCCAAGGTTTTCCTTCTTTGGTGCCCAGATCTCACTGTCACGAATACAGTTTTCACAGCTTCACACATAGAGATACTGTCTCTGAGGAGCATCACTTACAGTGACACAGGAGTCAACACGGGGCATCATCTTTTCGTAAATATATTTAGTTGCTGCCCAGCAAACTGCTTCCATATTTAGTTATAACATGGGAGGATTCCCTGTGTGTAAACCTCAGCGTGTTTAGGAGGAGGAGGACCTCCCAGTCCTGAATGCTGTGGCTGCAAAACAACTGTGGTCAGTGCAAAAGGTCGTCCGACATTTCCAGCTCCCTTGCCGAGTTAGTTTACAGCTCCTTAAAGTACTCCCTGGAAATGCAGTGGCGCAGAGCCGACCAGGAACCTTGAGGGACCCGTATGTGTTCCTGTAGTAAGAGCCAAGTCTCATTTACCATTTCTTGTATCTGCTTGTAGAATCTACCCTCAGCAGCTCTGGGATGTGCCAGGTCTATGAATGGCTTCTCTGTATATGCTGTGCACATACACCTATTCTACATAAATGAAACTCTAATGTGAGTGTCATTGTGATGTCCCAGTGGCTGCAATCTCTTTGCTTCTGTGTGGAGGCACTGGTGTTCCGCAGACTTCCTCAAGCTGCACAGCACCTCAGGGCACTGATGAGAACAGTTGGGGCTGGGAGACACCGTTGCTCCCTTGAGGTTCTTCCTCTTGGTCAGCTTTTCCTCATTTTTGTCTTGTTCATACATTACATTCTGCAATGTTACTCTATATGGAATGAATAAAAAGCCAGTGACTGTCAGCTACTTCTTTCCACCCAGCGTTCAGTTCACTTATGCAGCAAATCTCTGTTGATGCAAAAGGCAGGTAGGAAGCACTGGTTGGCGGTGCAGAGCCACCAGGTTTAGTGATTCCCTGATCTTTGCTAATCAGTCAGCAGGTTTAAAAGGGTAATGATGGAGCTGGAAATGCTTCTCCGTGTTTTCACTGAGCCACAGTTGCTATATGCTCATTTTTTAATTAAGCTTTTACGGTTGTTTGTTGATTTGTTTTTTTAAACAAATACGTGCTTTAGGAAAAACGAAATCTTCTTATTTACTTTCAAGGTGTAGAAACAAAGGATTTATCTGGAAAGAAAGAATCCCACTTATTTCTTGGGACCATATGTGGGAAGGGAAAAGGAGAGCAGTGATTTCCCTTTTTTGGTGCCCAGATCTCACTGTCACGAATACAGTTTTCACAGCTTCACACATAGAGATGCTGTCTCTGAGGAGCATTACTTAGAGTGACACAGGAGTCAACACAGGGCGTCACCTCTTCCTAAATATATTTAGTTGCTGCCCAGCAAACTGCTTCCATATTTAGTTATAACATCGGAGGATTCCTTGTGTGAATACCTCAGTGTGTCTGAGAGGAGGAGGACCTCCCAGTCCTGAATGCTGTTGCTGCAAAAACACTGTGGTCAGTGCAAAAAGCTTCCTTTCTTCTGCCTCCTTCCCACCTCCCCTCCAACAGCTCCAGCTCCCTTCCCCAGCAGTTTCACGTCTCCTTGAAGTATTCCCTGGAAATGTAGCAGTGTAGAGCTGTCCAGGAACCTTGAGGGACTAGTAAGTGTCCCTGTAGTGTGAGAGAGCCAAGTCTCTGTACAATGGTAAAATGGAAATGGTATCTGCATTTAGAACCTGCCTTTGGCAGCTCTGTGATATGCCTGGGTCCAGTGCTGCCACAACAGCGGTTCCCTGTTTTAAGTCCTGCTTCTTACCTTGCAAGAAATAGCCTCTTGTTTAAGACTTCAGAGCAGCACACATTGTGTAGATGACTTGTTTCTTCTCTGTCCAGCCCTAGTGTAGTCAGTGTCTACATTCCACTTACATTGCTGCAGGAGTCAGACAGGTAGGACACAGTTTGGCATTATTATCTATGTGGTTTTTCCTCTGTAAAGTGTTAGGTTTTGTGGTATCTTTAAAGTGATAATGTTCTCAGTATTATTCCCACTTGCATGATCAAAACCAGTTCCTTTAGCTTTTTGTATCTATACATTACTCTTAATTGTTCCTTAGCACAAAAGCTTATATATTTCAATACTGGAAAACACTATACTGTACTGAAGCAGTTCCCAGCTCATTCTGGTGGCTCTATATGTTACATTGGTTGGGGTTTATCCTTTTGTTCACACTTCTACCAAGCTGTTCAATAATCTCAATTTCACTTATAACAGGAACATTCTGCATTAATATTGCCTATTCTAACAGAGAAAGTAAGAAACTGCAATGTCCTCTTATCCAAATAATACATTATTAGTTTTGTTTTGGAATTGATTGTTAACAACTTCTGCATGAAGCTACTAACAAGGCTGCCTGACCTTTAAATCTTCTCAGTAACAAGCCACTCTCTAGAGTTCCTGGCCTTCACCTGCCTTGTTCAAAGGGGACAGCACCTCAGTCCTTGCATTAAGTTCCTCCACAAAGACTCAGAGACATCCAGGTACTTCTGGGGCTACAAATGTTTTTCTTATGGGGCAACTTACCTCTGAATACTACTTGCCCAAGTGGTAATGGGACCAGCAGTGAGAACCTCTGAGTACTGCAGCCAGAAAGAGGCAAAAACATTTTTGCTGTGCCAAGACAGAAAAAGTACTTGTCCTACCTTTGTCCTGATTGTCTCCCAGTATGAAAATTAAATTAGTCTTACTCCCTCCTTGGTAATGTATAAAGACACAGTGGAGAAATACTGGAGATGGGATAAGTAAAGCCTTGCTGCTACCCAAAGGTTAAAGTGAAACAAAATATTTAATTTGAAAATCCCACAAACTTATGTAACTGGAGGATTGAACTGAAACAACCAAAAGCATTGATTCTGCTGTGTATGCAAAGGAATCTATATTTTTTATTCTCTACATATTGACATGGTGATAAACACTTCTTGCAGAAGGAAATGATAGAGGGTTCACATTTTGTGCAGCTCTCAGGTCACTTTGCTGCCTCGTGACATCCTCACTCTTCCTCTCCTATCTTCTTCCCATGAAACTCCCGACTCTTGGCTCGGAGCTTGTTGACCTGTGACTCTGCAATGTCAGCCCGTTCCTCGGCTTCCTCCAGCTCGTGCTGGATCTTGCGGAACTTGGAGAGGTTGACATTGGAGAGCTCCTCCTGTGTGGGGAGAGGGAGTTGGTGGTGAGGAGCCCAGGGCAGGGATTTCACTCCTCCTGCACCTCGGCCTTGTGGGGCTTCAGCTCTTCTCTGGGGGGAGGCACAAACCTCTGTCCCCCTTCCACCACTGCTCACACGTCAGCTCACCCCAACCTCCTCATCCTCCCCTTCCCAGGACCCCTCTGGGAAAAGCATCACCAGGACTGAGTCATACGTGAGGAACAGCTTTGTCACTTGTGCTCTTGTTCTCCCACTACTTGCTGCCTCATTATCAGTGTCACTTAGGTTGAGAAAGATCCTGAAGCGTTCTGCTGCTGACTATTAGCAGAGATTCAGGAACTTCTCAGTGAGTGCATGTGACCCGTGGGTTTGTTTGCTCTGACCTCCTGCACAAAACAGGCTGTAGAACTTGCCTCAGTTCATCCTTGACTGCAAAGTGCCCAGAGCTCACCAAGGTCTCATGACACGACAGCAAAACACCGAGGCCAAGGCTGTTGTGTCTTGGGAAATTCTTTCAAGCCCCTTTCCTGGTGTTCAGCCTCATTCGATGCCTGTGCTGCCCCAATGGAAGGTGACCCTTGCCCATTCCTCCAGCAATACTTACAGCTTCCTCAGCCTGTCTCTTGTAGGATTTCACCTTCATTTGCAGCTTGTCCACCAGATCCTGCAGCCTGAGAACATTCTTCCGGTCTTCCTCAGACTAGAGGAGATGGTAAGGAGGAAGGAGAATGAATTCTTGGTTCTGCATCACACAGGGTTAAGAAATCCCCTTGGGGGTGGTGTGTGCAAAATGAGACTTGCTGTGAGAAAACTCTGTCTAAGCCCAAGGAGGCCTCCAGCCTTACCTGGTAGGTGAGTTCCTTCACCCTCCTCTCGTACTTGCGCACACCCTTCACGGCTTCAGCGCTGCGCTTCTGCTCAGCATCAACCTCCCCTTCCAGCTCCCGCACCTGCAATGAGAAGCCCGTCCCTGCAGCTTCCCTGGGGGTGTCTCTCCAAGAGACGGGGTCACTCATGCACCAACACAGCCCTACTCACCCTGGCCTCCAGCTTCTGGATTTGCTTCTTGCCTCCCTTCAGGGCCAACTGCTCGGCCTCTTCCAGACGAAGCTGCAGGTCCTTCACCGTCTGGTCCAGGTTCTTCTTCATCCTCTCCAGGTGGGCACTGGTGTCCTGCTCCTTCTTCAGCTCTTCTGCCATCATGGCCGCCTGAGCAGAGCAAAAGGTCAAAGCCCTTGTGGGGCTGGAGACACTTTGGGGAGAATACATCCCCCATCAGCAATGAAAGGAGCCCCGACTCACATCTGTGATGGCCTTCTTGGCCTTCTCTTCAGCATTGCGGGCTTCCTGGATCGTATCCTCCATTTCGCTCTGAATCTGAGAAATGTCTGTCTCCAGCTTCTTCTTGGTGTTGATCAAGCTGGTGTTCTGTTGAACAATAAATATTTTGTCCAGTTAGTTCCAAAAGAGAACACTTATTTTAGGAATATATTGTTTCAATGTAAAGTTATCTTCTATGTATCTAATATTAAGATTCTCCTGATGCATCTTGTGATGTCACACACAGCTAGATAGCAGAGAGTTCTTAAAATTTGAAGAAGCCCTTCTGACTTCTGATGCAATCCTACTCATTTACCTATAATCCGTTTCTTCATACAAGTTTACTAATTCTGGTTAAGGTGAAGGTTTTTTATCACAACTATGGATTTAAGAATTTCCACAGCTGAAAATCTGTAAAGGAAAAAAAAGGCTTATGGGTTTTTGAATCTCATGAGTCTAACCTGAGTGTGGAGGAGCTGAACTCTCTCACTGGCATCCATCAGTTCCTGCTCAGCCACTTTCCTCGACCGCTCCGTCTGCTCCAGGGCTGCCCGCAGCTCCTCAATTTCAGCCTGCAGCAGGTTTGCTCTGCGCTCCACCATGGCCACCTGCTCCTTCAGGTCATCCTGGGTCCTGAGAGCGTCATCCAAATGGATCTGGGTGTCCTGTAAGAGAGGAAAGAGAATTTAAAAGGCATCACAGCACTGTTGCAATTGCCACCAGTCCAATAATTACTATGGTAGTACAATATATATAATTAAATATTTATATGAGGCATTATTGTCAGTAAATGCACAGTATCTAAGAATGTGAGCAGGAAGTTGATTCATGGTATTGTGCTCTGTCCCAGGCTGAGTGACAGCCCTGCCTAAATTTTAGGCTGTGCAAAGGGAAGGCAAGCCTGAATTCAAACTCTGACTGACAATACTTCCAAGATAAAGGAAACTGGACCTTTGTTCCTGCTTGGGGCAGCAGAAAGAACTTTCCTTCATCCTCTGAAGTGCTGCTATGTAACAGATACTATGCTCTGGGGTTGAAAAACAAAGAGCACGTGAGTGACAGGATCCTACTATTCTGTGTAGGCTTTAATGATACTGCAATAAGGCAACTTATAACCGTCAAAAGATGGCCCTCAGAGCAAAGGGATACGAAGTACAGGTGGCAGAGTACTTTCCTCCAGTCAGAGGAAAGGGTTTAAGAAGGAGAAGAATGACTGAAAAGGTGAATGGGTGTGTAGCTGATGTCATAATCAAGGTTTTGGCTTCTATGATCATGGGTATACCTTTGAGAAACTCTCTCTGTTGGGAGCTGATGAGATTCACCTGAGCAAGTAGGGTAGGAGGGTGTTCACCAGTAGTCTAGCTAGAGCTTTAAACTCGACGTAGTAGGAGAAGAGAATGGAGTTTTGAGTTAGGGAGAAGAGCCAGGGCCTGCTGATGCATTAGGGAGCAACAGGGAAATGTTCCAAAGAATTTAGGGTTCATTCCTCTAAAAAAAGTGATAATTGAGGTGCCTCTATACCAATGCATGTAGCATGGGTAACAAATAGGAGGAGTTAGAAGCCCCTGTACATCTAGAAAACTCTGATCTAATTACTGTCACTGGAGCCTGGTGAGATGAATCACATGGCTGGAGTGCTGTATCAATGGCTATAAAATGTTCAGAAGGGACAATGAAGGCACAAGGAAGGGGCAAGGAAGAAGGGGTGAGAAGGTGGTGTCTATAGATTGTTTGCACAGAGCTGTCTTTGAAAAACAGTGATTTGTCGGGTTGATAGCTTATGATTAAAAATTAGAGGCCAAGCCAACAAAGGAAACCTTATGGCTGGTGATTACTATGAGGATCCTGACCTAGGGGAGACTTGTAACCAACTATCATAACTTCGACTATTGGATGCATCGTGTTTCCATGACCCAGTCCTCCTAGGAGTGTTGAATCACTTTGACATCTGCTGGAAAAGCAGCAGAGCAAGCTGTAAGCAGTCCAGGAGATTCCTGGAGTGTATGAAGGATAATATCTTCATCCAGGGGATAGGCTGCCCCACTGAAGAACTCTTACTGGGCCTGCTACTTACTGACACAAATGAACCAATTAGAGATGCCAAAACTGGTGACAAACTGGGCTGAAGTGATCAACCCCTGGTGGTATTCATGATTTTGAGGGGTCTGGGCCAGTTGAAGAGTAAGGTCAAGACCCTGAATTTTAGGAGAGTGGACTTTCTGTTGTTTAAGGAATTACTGGGTGGAACCCTGTTGAGAAACTGCCCTCAAAAATACAGAAGCAGAAAAGAGTTAAGAACATTTTTCTTAGAGTGTAAGAGCTCTAAATTGCCACTTGGAAGCAGTCAGGCAAGGAAGGCAGTAGAACAGAGTGGCTGAGCAAGGAGCTCCAGAACAAACTCCAGTGTAAGAAGGAAAAGCATAGGCAGTAGAACCAGGGACATATATCCTGAGAAGACTATAGAGATGCTGCCTGGATGTGTGGGGACAGTTCGATCTGAATTCCTGTTTTTTAAAGTTGAGTTACTCCCATTGAGTACTGTAGGCAATTCTGAGCCCTGCAATTAAGGAAATATGAGACATGAATGCATCTAGAGGAAGGCAGCAAAGCAAGAGAAAGCGCTGTAAGGCATGTTATCTGAGGAGTGGCTGAGGACATGAGGGTTGTCTGGTTTGCAAAGAAGGCTACTGAGAGGTGACCTCATTGCTCTACAGCTTTCTGAAGTGGGGCAGAACAGAGAGGGGTGCTGATCTCTTCTCCCTGATATCCGGTGACTGCATGTTGTGGATGTGCCACCACTGGAAGTGTTCAAGGTCAGACTGGATAGGACTTTGAGCTGTCTGATCTAGTACAAGGTGTTCTTGCCCATGGCAGAGGGGCTGGACTAGATGAACATTGTGGGTCTCCTTCAACCCAAATAATTCAATAAATCAATGATTCTATGATATTACACAAATGAGATTCCTATATGCACATCCTTAGCTTAACAGACCTTGAGCACAGCCTGTGTGTTTCGCAGGTTCTTTTGTGCCTCTGCAGCCACACGGTTGGCATGGCTGAGCTGGATCTCCATTTCATTCAGGTCTCCCTCCATCTTCTTCTTCAGCCTCAGGGCTTCATTCCTGCTCCTGATCTCAGCATCCAGGGTGCTTTGCATGGACTCCACAATTCTGAGGTGGTTTCTCTTCAGCTGGTCAATCTCCTCATCTTTCTCTGCTATCTTCCTGTCAATCTCAGACTTCACCTGGTTGAGCTCCAGCTGCAGGCGCAGGATCTTCCCCTCTTCATGTTCCAGAGAGGCCTGGACAAGTGGACACAAACATGGGGAACACTGTTAAACCTACTGCTTGCTTTCTAGGGAATTAGAGAATATTCCAGGAAATCTCAGCTGGCTGCCCTCCGCAGCCAGAACACAGCAGAAGCAAGGCCTTTTTAGCATTGTTTCTGCCTTGCTCACACATTTAGTGCAGAGAGCAATGATTCTGGCCAGGTACCTCAGCTTCCTCCAGAGCAGCCTGGATTTCAGATTTCTCCTGCTCAATTTGCTTCTTGACTTTCTCCAGCTCATGAATTGCCTTTCCTCCCTCCGCAATCTGCTCCGTGAGGTCAGAAATCTCCTCTGTGGGAACAATGGCTTGCTCAGGCCCAGAGCAGAATGGGAAGGGCCCTGTCCCACCAGGGTGACAGGCATCTTTGCAGAGCTGCAGGCACAGACCCCGCAGCAATGCTCAGGTGGTGAGAAAGCCCATCCCGGAGCAGAGGGCCAGGGACTTACGCTGCAAGTTCTTGTTCTCCCGCTTCATTGTTTCCAGGTGGTCCAAGGACTCCTCATAGGCATTCTTCATCTTAAACAGCTCCGTGCTGAGGGAGCGAGACTCCTTCTGGGAGGCCTCCAGCTCAGCCTGCGTTTCCTCATACTTCTGCTTCCATTCTGCCAGGATCTGAAGAGAAACGGGGTGTGAGTAGGGATGTGGCCATCCCGGGGGGGAGGCTCTGCCCAGGAGTCCCAGGGCTGAAGCCCAAAAGACCTTGTCAAAGTTCTTCTGCTTCTTGTCCAGAGCAGCACAGGCAGCATTGGATCGCTCCACATCAATCATCAAGTCCTCCACTTCATTCTGCAGCCTCTGCTTTGTCTTTTCCAGGGAGGCACATTTGGCATTGACAGCTTCAACGTGTTCCTCTGCATCCTGCAGGCGCTGTGCCAGCTTCTTCCTGGGAGGAGATAAGCACAGTGGCAGCTTAGAGCTTAGAAGGGAGTCAGTTCTGCACTGCCATGAGAGGGCAGTTGGCCACTTTGGGGGTTCTGAGATGAGCACTTTTCACAGATCCTAAAGGATCTATCCTTTCTGTGTGCATTAGGCCTGTCTTTGCACTTCTAGCCCTAAAGCCTATGCTTTCCCTTCCAATATACACTTTTTTTCTCCTCCCCTCTATCTGCTTTGCACACAAAGACAGTATATCCCTGCCTTCATCCTAACCCTGTCTCAGCCCGCTCAGAGACTCCCATTTCCTTTGACCGCTCTCAGTCTTCTGCAGTCATTTCTCATCCCACTCCCCACGTACTTGGCCTCCTCGAGCTCCTCCGTGCGCTGAATCGCGTCCGTCTCGTATTTGGTTCTCCACTGGGCCACTTCGCTGTTGGCCTTGGACAGGGCGCGCTGCAGCTCCCCCTTGGCTTCCTGCTCCTCCTCATATTGTTCCCGGAGCAAGTCACAGTCGTGGCGAGCGGACTGCAGGGCGTGGGCCAGGGCGTTCTTGGCCTGCAGCAACAAGAGTATTGAGTCACAGACCAGAAATATCCTGGGAAATCTGACTGAATATTAATGGGACACTGTATTATTCTTCTATGCAAAATGACAGTGGGGACTGACAAAGAGAATAATGGATAAATTCTAGGGAGAAGCTAACATGAGAAGAGAAGCACTAAATTACCTAAATGTTTTTTTCCCCTGTCTCATCATGATAGCTCAGTAGTCATGCAAATATCTGAAGTACCTCTTAGAGAGGAGGGATCTAATGGCAATATCCTGGGAAATCTCTTCCAATGAATTAATTTCACACTGCAAACAAGAATGCTCAAAGACTGTTTGCAACAAAGGGCAGATGTAAGCCTGGAGGACTAAATCCACTAATCACACTCGCTGCAGAAATGAAAACATTCCCACAGTATGGCTTGTGCTAAGCATATCCTTCCCCCCCTAGGCAGTGTGACATTATGAGTGTTTTCAGCGGCCAGCTGTAGGAAATCAGAAATTACCTTAATTTCTTCCTCTAAGTGTCTCTTGAGTTCCTCAATCTGTTGGGTGAAAGCCTGTTTGCCTCTTGACAGCTGAGAAATCAGAGCATCTTTCTCCTCCATCTGGCGTGAATATTCACCTGGGAAAGCACATGAAAAGGAGGCACTCTGATCGTTATTTTTGACCCAAACAAGCTGTTTTAGGAGTCCCACCACACACAGGGGAGTCTCTCTCACCTGACTCTGTCTGCAGACGAGCTCTTTGAGCATTGAGGTCATTGATCATGCGCTGATGCTCTTCTTCCTTTGTCTTAATCTCACTCAGCTGGTCTTCCAACGTGCGGCACATCTTCTCCAGATTTGCCTGTGGAGGTCACAGAGAATGAAAGAAGATTAGGATCTAGACGCCTTCTTATTCAGAAGAGCGGGACTCTAAGCAGAAAAACATGAACAGACTTGCACGGTCTGGACTGTTCCTTGGTGTTAGAAGGTAAGAAACACAGCTCCATAGAGAGACAGGGAGTTAGATGGTAACCAGGCTGTAATTTGAAAGGATGTATTTCAATGGAATTAATTTTCAAGTGGTTTACAGTCCATTTTTCCATACCTTGGCTTTGGAGACAGACTCCATGTTACTGGCCAAGTCATCAATCTCCATCTTGAGCTCACTCTTCTCCTTCTCCAGCTTCTGCTTGACGCGCTGCAGGTTGTCGATCTGCTCCCCCAGCTCAGCTGTGCTGTCCGCGTGCTTCTTGCGCAGGGCGGCAGCCGTGGCTTCGTGCTGCAGCGTGGCCTCTTCGAGGTCCCGGCGCATCTTCTGGAATTCTGCCTCCCGCTTCTTGTTCATCTCCACCTGAGCTGCCGTCGCCCCTCCTGCTTCTTCCAGGCGCTCGCTGATCTCCTCCAGCTCCCTGGACAGGTCAGCCCGATGCTTCTCTGCTTTAGCGCGAGAGGTTCGCTCGGCCTCGATTTCCTCCTCCAGTTCCTCAATACGGGCCTGGAGAACACGAGGGACCCTTCACACCCGTGCCCTCCTCCTCCCTGAGCCGAGCCTGGGGTAGGCAGGGGAAGGGCAGACACTTGCCTGCAGCTCCTTGATCTTCTTCTGTAGTTGCATGCCCAGGGCTTGTTCATCCTCAATTTTGCTCTGAATCTGGCTGATTTCAAAGTCTTTCCTTTGGGCAAAGCAAAGTGGGTTACAGCTCAAAGGAAAAAGACAAGAGCTGCAGCCCAGCACTGAGGTGCCCCAGGGCCACACTTACTTCTTCAGTTTCTCATCCAGCTGCTGCTTATCATTCTCCAGATCCATGATGCTGTCCTGGGCCAGCTTCAGGTCTCCTTCCAGTTTCCTCTTGGCTCTCTCCAGATCCATGCGCAGTTTCTTCTCTTGCTCCAGGGACCCTTCCAGCTACACAGAACAAGGCCATCAGTGCTCCACCAGCCAGCTCAAACTCCATACCTGTCTGTTCCTGCTGTGTGTCCGTGGGCTTACATCGTCCACTTGCTGCTCCAGCTTGGTCTTGGCTTTGGTCAGTGTATTGACTTTGTCCTCCTCTGCCTGCAGGTCATCCAGGGTCTGCTGATGGGCCTCTTGGAGGGCTTTCTTCTCTTTTGTCAGCTTGGCGATGGTCTCGTCCAGGGCTGCCATCTCCTCTGTGAGGTTTTTCACCTTTAGGAAGAAGGAAGCAAGCGTAAATCAAGGAAGTAGATACAGAAGTCCTGGAAGAGCACGGGACTCTTTTCTGGCGTGTGGGTGAGATTTTCTGCCTCGTACCTTGTTTTCAGTTGCGTGTTTTTCCTTCTCCACCTTGGCCAGTGTTAGCTCAAGGTCATCAATATCTTTCTTCAGCTCTGAACATTCATCCTCCAGTTTTCTCTTCTTGGCTGTCAGCTCAGCATTGATTTCCTCCTCATCCTCAGCCCTTTCAGTCACTTCTTTAACTTTGGCTTCCAGCTGGATTTTGGTTTTGATGAGCTGGTCACACCTTTCCTCAGCATCAGCCAAAGCATCAGCTTCCTTGTGAAAAAATACAGGAAGGATTATTTAATGCTGAAGGAACAGATGTGCATTTCTGAGACCTCTGGGATTATTTTTGGGAAAAATTTATTGTGCAATTATGTTACAAATTACAAATCTAGAATAAGATTTTCATAAATTTTATTTTTTTCAGACCTTTAGAGTCATCAGTGCAGCTCTGTGTAGCTACATTGCATTTCACCTTATTTATTTTGTGTGTATTATAAAGTCACTTAGATTTAGTTTTCCTTTTCTCTTTAGAAAGTGATTGTTTATTATGATGTACTATATTCAAATTTATGTGGAAGTACTGAGAAATGTAAATAACTCTGCCGTTGAGGAAATACTTGAAACTTGAATTAGTAGCTTTATACCCAGCTATTGCAGTTAGTGGACACTAGAATAAAATTCATCTTTCCTCAAAATAGACATTTCAACTCATGAGTGTTGCCAAAATGTTGTCCATCATTCTTAGAGGCCAAATGGCTTTAGAGACAAACACAGTGCTTCTGTTTTAAATTCTAATGGGCATCTGTGTCTTCTGGGAGCAGTAGGTACAGGAGCTGAGGTGAGTTCTACTGTAAGAAATGGCACACGGCTCTTCACTTTGACAACTGAGTTAAGGCAGAGTAGGAAGTCAATCAAATCACTATCCCTATTCCTCTAAATACACTACAGCAACTATAATGAGCCTTTATATCATGAACTCACACGGGACACATTATAAGTAGGTATTAAGAGTGAAAACTCATTCTTTGGATTAAACTCCGCTTCGCAGTAGTGAGACTGAATGGGGGAAAGAATGTGGTCTGAATTTTACGTTTAGTTACCTTGTATTAGGCTTAAAATATTTTATAAGAAAGCTTAGTATGCAGTTTGAGAGTCCTATAGTAGGAAAGAAGAGTTAGATCTTATTTATTTATTTCCCCTATAAAGAAAGGTATAGAAAAATGTTACTCACAGCCTGCACTTGGAGCTGCAGATCATTTTTTTCCTGCACCAGTTTCACCATTTTCTCCTCCAGCTCCTTCCTCTTTGCCTCAGACTTTGCAAGCTCTTCCTTGGTTTTCTCAAACTCCTCCTTCATGTTGGCCATCTCCTTCTCAGACTCTGCACTCTTCAGCAAGGGCTTGATCTTGAAGAAGAGCTTCATCCAGGGCCAGTGTTTGACATTCATGAATGCACGAATGTTGTACTGGATGCAGAAGATGGACTCTCTGGAGCATAATTCAAATGTACAATGAGTATTTTCAGTTTGAAAATTGTCAACACTTTCCTCCAACCACAGTGAGTTTAACTGAAGACGAGGATTGTGTACCTTCTCTCCACCATTCTCTGGTACTCCACCCTCATCAGGAAGCCTCTGCATCTGGCCTGTGTGCGAGTGATGAGCTGTGCCAGCTTCTCATCCCTCATCTCCTCCAGGAGCCCCAGCAGCCCAGCTTTGAAGAACACCTTAGAGAGGGAATGTTGCAGCACATCACTGTCAGGCCGGGCAAAGCACAGGTACGGAGTGAGTGAGGGAATGGGGGGTTTGTACCTTGGTGTGTCCAAATTTGTACTGGGTGTGGTCCACATCGATTGAGCCAAGGAGCTTCTCGGAAGCCTTCTTGCTGTCGATGAACTGTCCCTCTGGGATGGCACTGGCATTAAGCACCTTGTATCTGTGGAAAAAGGAAGAGAAGGTTATTTTTTCCCAATCAACACACAGGAGCCACTAAACCCCGCCAGCTCATATATAGCTATTTTTGACAACAAACCGAATGGACCTGTGAATGGACCAACAACACTTTTAATGATGCTGAGAAGTGCAGTGCTCTTACCTCTGTTTGAAGTCAGCATAGAGGACTCTGCTGGGGAACCCTTTCCTGCAGATCCTGATCCCTTCCAACACACCATTACAGCGCAGCTGGTGCAGCACCAGCTCGTGCTCCATGGCACCTGAGCAAGGCAGAGCAGAGCACAAAGGAGTGGCACAGATTCCAGTGCGGAGGGGAATGGATGTCAGAGCAAATCCTCTTCCTACTTGAGCATCTTACCGGGTGTTTTGGTCTCATTGGGGATGATACAGCGCACAAAATGGGGGTGAGTGCTCCGCAGATTGGTCATCAGCTTGTTTAAGTTCTCCTGTGGGAACACATGATCACATGCTGCAGCTTAGATTAAAGAAATTTGCTTCTGCATGCTTTGTACCTAGATGCCAAGGAACTAATATAATGGATCTTAGGAAAAGGAAGCTTTCAAATTCAAAATTTAGATTTAAATAAATCTTCTATGCACTTTTCATTAAAAAACATTCCCATAAAGGAGTTTAAAATTTTTCACCTTATTTTGGAGGAAGTAAAATAATACTCTATAAATATTTTATGACAAGCCTTTTGGAGATTAATACTTACATTACATGCCAGATTCTTAAATATGTTTTTCAAAAAGAATGTGAGTGAACTCCTATTAGAAAGTCAGAGGATCAAATGAAGACTGGATCCTAAATTTGAACAGAAAACTACTAGAAAAAAGCACTTCATACTTATTATTGTTCTTCATTCAAGAAATGTCAGAAGGAGAACCCAAGTGTATATAGCTCAGATTTGACAGTGTTCATGTCACTTTATAGACAATGAATCCATCCTTTACCCGGAAAAGAGCTGAGACAGTCTGGAAAGAAGAACCCTTCTTCTTGCCACCCTTCTTTCCACCACCAGCACCACCACCACTAGCCTCTTAAAAAAAAAGAAAAAGAAAAAAAAAAGAAAAATTTTTCAATATATTCTTTTTTTATTGCATCTTTAAGTATCACAAAGCTTGAAAAAGAAAATAAAAAAATAACCTGTTTCTGCTCCACCATAGGAAGCAAAAAGTAAAGCCAGGGTCTTGACAGATGATTTCTGGTACAGCCCAATGACAGTTTCATTCAGGGGGTCCTTGTTCTTCTCCAGCCACCCAGTGATGTTGTAGTCCACTGTGCCAGCGTAGTGCACCAGGGAGAAGTGGGCCTCAGCCTTGCCTTTGGCAGGTTTGGGCTTCTGGAAGTTGCTGGACTTGCCCAGGTGCTGGTCATAGAGCTTGTTCTTGAAAGAGGTGTCAGTTGCCTTGGGGAACATGCACTCCTCTTCCAGGATGGAAAAGATGCCCATGGGCTGGAAGATAGTTCAATAAAAAAGAGAGACTGCCTGTAGAATAATATGACTAGGACTTGGTTTCAAAGGGAAGATAGTAAAAGACAGAAAGCTGAGAAACAAACTTTGCCATTAAGAACATTTCTTTCTGAAGAGTGAGTTTAAAAGATTCACCTGCTTGACTCATACTTTGTCACAGTGATTTAGGAATGGTTTTTATTCCAGAAACCATGTTAAAGATCAGGAGGAGAAAAAGTATATTGAAAAATAGTTTTCACAAATGTGAACTATTTTGCATATTTATTTTGCATTGCATATTTACTTCTGCTTTTGAACTTTCAATCAATTCCCTAAATTATATGGTACTACAAAAAATCTCAGTTTCTTGCTCTCAGACATCAGGCATTGACTCTGTTAGCCTGTCCTTACTTTGCTATGAACCATATAGGAAAAATATGTATTGTTCAGATAACTTCATTCCAGAATCTTAAGAAAATATTTTCATGTTACTGTAGGAGCTACTCTGTGTTTTTGAAGATAATATCCTTTAATCATGCAAATGGAGATACCTTCCATGCAGAGAATGTGAAAGAATTACTTCTACAGTTTTCTCTGGACTTTGTAATATCTATTATGCATAATTAGCAACAAAGACATATTTCAACAACTAAAACTAAGAAACTAACAGGGGAAACTTAAAATAATGTGTTCCTGAAAATGCAAGACATTTTCAAGTCAAAATGTACCTTCTCAATGAGCTCAATGCAGGCAGCTAGGTCCATCCCAAAGTCAATGAATGTCCATTCAATTCCCTCCTTCTTGTACTCCTCCTGCTCCAGCACGAACATGTGGTGGTTGAAGAACTGTTGCAGTTTCTCATTGGTGAAGTTGATGCACAGCTGCTCCAGGCTGTTGAACTGCACAGCGGAAAAACCCCAAAACAACCAGCCCTCGTCAACATGCACAGTTCTTAATCATGCTTTTATCAATCTTCTCAGTTAAAACACAACTCTATTATCACAACCACACCATAACTGGATCTATATGCAGCTTCACAAAGAAATACCTACATAATGAAAATGAGGGTTTATTTCAGAGCAGATATTCCTAGTGAATCTACTAAAAATCATAAAATACTTTGGCAATTTTTTATTCAGCCAAAAAGGTGTGCTCTTCAGACAAGGTGTGCTCTTGTCTCTAAATTTAAAAACTTGATCTCTCTGGTTAACATTCCTTGGTTCTTAAAACAATTTACACATCTTTAACCTGTTATTAACTCAGTTGGTTAGAGCATGGTGCTAATAATACCCAGGTCATGGGTTTGATCCCCATATGGGCCATTAGCTTTAGTGGTGGACTCAATGATCTTTGTGGGTGCCTTCCAGCTCAGAATACTCTGTGATTCTGTGATATATTTGTCAATGGGTCTCCTAGTTCTGCTCTAGAAGCTCTTCTATAAAATTATTGTAATTATGTTGGTTTATTTAATCTCTAAAGTTAAGATCAAACTGTTGTATCATAATGCATAAAATTCTTTTTGCTACTTCTACACAAACAGAATCACTGTGCTTATGATGACGAAGCTTTTGAGGATTTTGCTCTCTGCTATAAAGGAAAATGATGGGAGTTTTTTCCCCATAAAGTTGCAAATGACTAGCATGTTAAGCCTTCAGAGGAACATCGCTTGCAAGTCCTCAGATATAACAATCTCTCCCTGCAAGAGTAGTCCTCAAAACTGGAATCCTTACATCAAAGATCTCGAAGCCAGCAATGTCCAGCACTCCAATGAAGTACTGCCTGGGCTGCTTCGTGTCCAGCTGTTGGTTGATGCGAACAACCATCCACAGGAACATCTTCTCATAGACAGCCTTTGCCAGGGCACCCACTGAGTTGTTCACCTAAAGCACAGAGGAAGGTTTGGAGGTTATTATACACAGCAGAGGAGAATCAACACCAACCATCAAAGCATGTTCCACATTATTCTATTTTTCCTACCTGCTGCACTGTTTGGCCCTTGGTCACATATTCATTCCCCACCTTGACTCGGGGGTAGCAGAGGGCCTTGAGCAGGTCTGCTGAGTTCAGACCCATCAGGTAGGCAGCCTTGTCAGCAACTAAGTAGAAGGACAAGAAGATAGAAAAATTAAGACTAATATGACATGCAGCACTTTGAGTGATGAACCCTTTGCAAAACAGCTGCAATATTGAATGTCCTTGTGACCAAATTCTGCTTACTGGACCTCAGAGGAGCCATGACATAGTTATTAAAAAAAAAAAATCCTTATTTTGAAACAAAAAAAATTCTTAAAAGAAGCATCTAGAAGCAATGTATTTATTAAAATTCATACTAGTATTCATACTAGTATTCATTAGCAATTTTACCCTAGATAATAAGTGGTTTACGAAGTAGAAGTCCTAATACTGAATATAGTCCCTCCATTTTCTTTAAAGATCAACCTGAAACGAATTTCTTAAAAATCTTTCCCTTCTCAGTGGGTTTAAACACACTGAGCAGGCTGTGCTAATTCAGAGTGGTAGCTCAGGAGAGATTTATGGGCATATATGCAATTGATATTGCAGATAATGATTAGGCAGTAATCAAAAAAAGGCTGTATTTTAGACAGCAGTTTCATGCCTATATACTATTTCACTTAAACACACCTGTACTGTTTTCTTTCTCCATCTTCCAATTATTGAATTACTATTGCTACTTCTATTCTAATAGGTCAGCCAAAGATTTTGCTGATACCTTCAGTGCCATCAGGCTCTGCCTGCTCCTCACGCTGCTTCTGCTTGAACTTCAGGTTCCCGTAGTGCATGACAGCCCCTGTCAGCTTGTAGATGGCTGTTTTCTCATCAGCACTGAAGCCCAGGATGTCAATGGCACTCTGCACCAGGAACAGTAAAATAAAAACTTTGTCTTGGAGAGATGACAATAGGTACAATGTTCTTAATTGGTACTCACATCTGTGGCCATGAGCTCCTCCTGGTCGTTAATGCTGGGAACGGTGATCTCACCTTGACTCACAAACTGATAGTCATATGGGTTGGTGGTGATAAGGAGCATGTCTGAAAGTAAGAGGGGATATACAGGCTTATTTTAGTCAAGCAAGTAACGGTGTTCAGCAATCTTCCTCCAGTTATTAGTTCTTCCTACCAATTAGCTCTGGCTTCTTGTTGGACATGATCTGATAAAAGATGTGGTAGCTTCTTTCTGCCTTGAGCTGGAAAGTGACTCTGGACTTCTCCAGCAGATCTGGAGAAAAAAATTTAGTTAGAAAAAAGAAGAAACAGGAAAAAAAAAAGTAAAGTAAAAAGAAGATGGGAAGAAAAACAGGGAAGGTAGGATAGATATTTCGATGAAAAGATGTTTTATGGATAGACAGGTGAGTAGATGGATTGTTCAGGAAAGTGTCTTACATGTTTCAATATCTGCAGAAGCCAGTTTTCCTGTGGCACCAAAATGAATTCTGATGAATTTGCCCTTTAAAGGAATTAAAGTGTATTAGAATTTACAACATAAAAAATATCACTGAAATGAAGAGTTCTTCCATTTATTCCATGGGGCACAAGATTTCTACTTAGAGACATTCCACTATTAACATAAAGTTGTCTTTTTCATTTTTGACCAAAAAATAATCAACATTGGCACAGCTGTATTTTGTGTAGGTTGAATGTACGAATTGAAGGAATGTGTGGGTTTCATTAGAGAAACTATTCTAACTGTATCCTGCACACAGAGAGCAGTTGCCTTAATGATATGAAAACAGCAATTTAAGTAGTTCAGCTGCTTAAATCTGTATTGCTAATAGACAATTTCACTTGTGGTTAAATAAATTTGAGATAAAGCTACTATATTAAATTAGAAACTCTCTCCCATTCCTTCCTTCCTTCCTTCCTGAACAACAGAAAAGGATAACTGACCTAAACTTCTATTTCCTGTGTTTGAGGAATCATTTTGTTAAGCAACTCACAAAGCGTGAGGAGTTGTCGTTCCTCACAGTCTTGGCGTTTCCAAAGGCCTCCAGCAGTGGGTTGGCGCTGATGATTTGATCTTCAAGTGTTCCCTGCAGGGGGAAAATTATTGATGGTTATCCTTTCCAAAAATCATGTCAGGAACAGAGGAAAGCATTACCAGCATGTGTCTATTAATTTACCTGCATTTTGCCTGATGTCTGCTCCTCCTTCTTCTTGTCCCCGCTGGCTGCAATTGTTGCAAAGTACTGGATGACACGCTTTGTGTTCACAGTCTTCCCGGCACCAGATTCTCCGCTGTCAGAGTAAGGAGAGAAGCAGAGAGCGTGTGGTCAGGCAGGAGGGGCCCTGGCCCTGGGCAGCCCCTCAGGGACCCGAGCAGGGGGTGTACGTACGTGATCAGGATGGACTGGTTCTCCCGATCTGGGGAAGAGACAGAAATACAATACTTAAAAGTCAATGAACAACAGAGAAAGAATGAAACATGGTTAGGTAAGTTAAATGTTTTGCCTTATGTCAGATTGACTTAAACAAAGAAACAAACACTCAAAACACATCACTGTGCGCAGAGGTGTCTTTCCTTTATAAGAGTAGAAACAATGTTATGAAGATAGCAAACCCCACAATATGAATTGTGTTTTAGAACCATGAAAGCTTTAAAAAGTCCCTTCATATTGCAGAGAATTTAATGGTCCAATCTATCTGAGACAGACAGAGCCACTCACCAGTCAGCATGAACTGATAGGCGTTGTCAGAGATGGAGAAGATGTGTGGAGGGGCCTCCTGGCGCTTCTTGCCTCGGTAGGCCAACACCACCTCCGGGTTGTACACGGGCAGCCACTTGTAGGGGTTGACAGTGACGCAGAAGAGACCCGAGTAGGTCTGCGAGGAAGGGACACAGCACGTTGGCTTCCCCTGGGCCTGGCAGAGCAGTTCCTCCAGCTGCCCAAAGGAAGCTCCTGCTGCCACTTACGTAGATCATCCAGGCTGCGTAACGCTCTTTGAGGTTGTACAGCACAGCGGGTTCATGGAGGTGGGTCATCATGGCCATGTCCTCGATTTTGTCATACTTGGGAGGGTTCATGGAGTAGATCTGATCATCCTTCACAGTCAGGGTCTGTCAGAGGACATGCATGGATGTCAGCTAAGAACCCAGAGTGGGAAGAAAATGTTGTCCTTCAAGCTTGTTTTTCACTCACCTCTCCCTTTTCAGTCTTGACAGTGACTTTCCCTGATTCCCTGCTCTGGATTGTCCCTTTCACAAAGGATTCCTTTGCATGTACCACAAAGACAGATGACTTGGCATCGAAAGGCTTGTTCTGAGCCTCAATTCTCTCCTTCTCTGACTTCCGGAGGTAAGGAGCTGCCTCCCCAAAAATGGCCATCTCGGAATCCGAAGACATGGCTGCACTTTGTGGAGAGGCTCGTCAGCAGAGAACACTGTGGAAGAGCAGATATATTGCTCAATTTTGTCAAAAATAAGCACTTTTTAGTAGAATAAAAGAGATGGGGGGAAAGAAACTATATTGATACCCTTAATAGCCTTTTGGAAGGAATTGCATATTTTTGCTTTGGTGGGTTTAAACAGTTATGGAAAATGTGAAAATTATATTCTGGGAAATTATTTGGCTTGTGCTGAAATCCCATTTAAAATAACCCATAACTTAATATTTGGTATTCAGGGACTGTATTGTGTAATAAAGGACCTCAAAAATCCTTTCAACTGCTTAGGCATTCCTAAAATTAATTTGAAATTATTATAATGCTATTTCCTCCTAAGTGATACTAATTCACAAAGCTTAGAATGCTTATACTCCACTGTTTGGAGTATCATACTGAAAACTCAAGCTTCTCAGTGGCTTAGTTTCAGTATTTAAAACATTTGTATATTTGTATTTATAATACAATTTTTTGCTAATTTTATCGACTTCTTGGCATAAATTGCAACAATGCCAAAAGAAGAGCAACACCTTTTCAGACCACACTGAGATAGCTCCTTTTCTAGTACTTCCTTTTGCTTTTTAAAACACAAAGTTTACAACACAAAGTTTCAAAGCTCAGATCAGGAATTTAAAAATAAGGAATTTGAAAGCCAGTATTAATTTCTCTGAACTGGTTTTTTCTTCCCCCTGTCTTTCCCCCTCGCTCTGAGAAAAAGAAACCAAAACAGTAGGCAGCTTAGGAAAACATTTACATATCTCTTTCTATATAGAGTTAGGTACCTGATATTTACACAATAATATTGTGCTACATTTGTACTAAAATGAGAGAATAACAGGATAATTCTTTATTTGTGTCTGGAGGAACAGGTAATGGCTTCCAGAGGAGGAGAGCTGCAGCTTCCATTTTCTGAGGCAGAGACGAGGCAGAACAGCACAGGGGACAAACAGCAGTGCTGTGTTTTACACAGGTGACAATCAGATCTTGGTTGCTCACATTACAGCTCTTTCTACTCTTACTGCTTTAGTGATTCTATGGCAAATTTTGGACAAAACATCACATTAATTTACATGTTCTGAGACAAAAAATTGAATTTTACACTTTTCGTACGGTGTTCTTCTTGGTCAAATTCTACTGCTGCACCAGCAATGGTGGGAAGGTCGTGCACCTCAGTGCCTGCTAGGGGAGTTAAGCAGAAGTAAAGAATGTCCCCATGGGGATTTCCTGGTCTGCCATGAGTAGTCAGAGGCTTCAAACACAGCCACCTTAAGAATGGACCAGATGATCTTCTGAGGTCCCTTACAACCTGGGCTGTTCTATGATTCAATGATTCCCTTGAAAACCTTACCTGTCTTAGGCACCCACCATCCTCTACTGTTGACTACAGTGTACTTGAAAATATGACCATTCACTCAGCCAAACAGAAACCCCACCCTCTGTCTCTGCCCTCTAAGAATCAGTAAATCAGGTTCTTACCTCCTGTGACACCAGATGGGTGGCTTGCAGGCTGGCAGCTGGTCAGTGCTGTAAAACAGAAATGGCAGTTCCCTCATTGCTGCTGCACAGAAATCCAAAGTGAAAATGTGCAGATGCCTTGAGAGCAGGTTTATAATGGAGTCTCCTCCTGGACACGAACACTGGAAGCAGCAGGAATGTTGTGGCACATAAGGGCACCATCACTTCCTGCCAGCCTGCAGACCCCCCTCACCTACCTTGGAGCTTTCCCTGGAGCCAGGGCAGACGTGTCGTGGGGACGTTTTATACGATCTCGTCTGCAGATGCTACAGATGCCTCCTCTTTCTTCGGTCAAAACATTTTTGGCAAACATTCTTTGGCTAAGCATTGTCTGGCAAACTGAACTAAGGGCATAATTGTCATTTGACATGACTAGATATAATTAGAAAATTTTGATGTCTTACTGACTATATGAATACAGCTCCTATAAATAATGTGACAAGGGTGTTAAGGAGGGAATCCGGACTAGTCAAAGCACTTAGAGAACTTGGATTCAGGACTTATGGATTCTATTGCTGGCTTTCCCACCGACTCACTGTATGACCCCGGGTGGATTGCTTGGTATGTCTGTGCCTCAGCTATCCCAGCTGTACAATAGGAATGTCAGCTTTTAGCTTCCCCTGTTGATGGTGTGAAGCTTGTAAGAAATGCCTAAGAGCAGCACATTAGGCAGGCTACTAAGAGGGAAGTATTACTAAAAGTATTTGACAGATGTACTGGTAAGATCCTGAAAGTAAGGGAGTAATCTGGGTCCTGCAGTGTGATAGTGCTGGTGACTGAGAGTCACATGCATGGCAAGATGGGATAAGGGATGAAGATTTGGTCACAGAAATAGGAGGGTGGGGTGTAGCTGAGCTACTGGGCTGGGTCTCAGAGAGAGATGTAAGGTCACTTGTGATACATGATGAAGAGCTCATGTGCACACTGAGACAGATATGCCCATCTGTGCACTTGAAATTGCAAAAGAAGTGGGAGATTCTCCAAGAAGGGTTGTTACAAGCCTGTGCATGAATTTGTGCTAAGGGAAGTGGCAGAAGATGTGATGTGATTTCTGCTATGTAGATCAGTGCAGCTGAACAATACACGTTCCTCTTTTCTTAATGATGTTCTAATTCATCAGAAAGTACCCATATTGACAGCTCAGGAAAGGTGTTTCTTATGCCTTTAATCTGCATCATAGGTAAAAGAAATCCTTGAGGTAAAGATTTGGGCCTGTAGAAATCTATGCCATTTGAATGTTAATACCCCTTTCAACAAGGAATGGTTACAGCACATTACAGAATCTAGAAACAACAAATTTATTTTTTTTTCCTGCAGGAATTTCTGCTGCTGCAGAATTCAAGAGCTTTTCCACCATCCCAGAGCTCAGCTCACACACTCAGGGAGCAACTTAGATAGAGATTTGCAGTCTTCAGTTTATCCTTGGCGCTTGACTCCAATTCTGTTAACATATACAAACCACGGTCTCAGTTGAAAGCCTGTCTTCCATCTATGTGCTCCCACTGTCAAACTACCTAACCAGGACAAAAACAAAGACCCCTTCAGCCCTTCCCTACCCACAACTCCCAGAAAACAGTATTTTGCAGGCTGGCATTTTGCTTATTGAAAGAGGTCAGCGACACAGGGCCCAAGTTAGAAAAAGGATGCATGACATACAAGGCAATACAGAGCATCAGACACTTCCTTGTGCATGAGGAATTTGCTCCAAGAAGGGCTCTGACATTGCAGCACACACATTTTGGGTAGTGGGCCCCAACTCAGAACCCATGTCTGTTCCGAACATATTCCATGTGGTTCAGCACTGCAGAATGTTATTGGTCCTGGCTGAGAAGGGGACAGGAGCACCTTGTCATATCAGAGCATAGCTTTAAGAAGGCCACTTGATGACCATGGATGGTCACGACCTCTCCCAGGGTGTGAGAGCAGAGGGTTTTCTCCCATCAGGTTGGGGAGGGAGCTCTGGACTCCCATTCCCAGAAAAGGTGTAATACAGAATCAAAGAGTCACAGAATGGTTTGGATTGGGAGAGACCCTAAAGACCATTCCAATTCCAACTTCCCTTCTCTTCCATGAGACTGGCAGGGACACCTCCTATACAATGTTGCTCCAAGCCCTGTCCAAACCGGTCTTGGACACTTCCAGGGATGGGGCAGCCACAGTTTCTCTAGGAAATCTGTGCCAGTGCCTGACCACCCTCACAGGGAGGAATTTCTTCCCAATATCCCATATAGCCGTGCCTTCTGTCACTTTGAAGCCATGCCCCCTTGTCCTGTCACTCCAGACCCTTGTCCAAAGTCCCTCTCCAGTTCTCTTGGAGCTCCTTTAGGCACTGGAAGGGGTTCTGTTCTCTCTGGAGGCTTCTCTTCTCCGGGCTGGACGCCCCCAGCTCTCTCAGCATGTCTTCATAGCAAAGGGGTTCCAGATGTTGGAGCATCTTTGTGGCCTCCTCTGGACTCACTCATGCACGCCCACATTGTTCTTATGTTGGGAACCTCAAAGCTGAATGCAGTGTTCCAGGCGGGGTCTCATCTGAGGGGGCACAGGGTCAGAATCCTTCCCTCCCCTGCCAGCACACACATCTGGGACATCTTGAGCTTCTCATCCAGTAACACCTCTAAGTCCTTCTCCTCAGGGCTGTTCTCAATCCATTCTCCACCCAGCCTGTACCTGCACTTGGGAATGCCCCAATCCACATGCAGGACTTGGCCATACTGGTCTTCATAAGAGTTCACATGGGCCTACCTCTTCTCTCTGGGTGACACCCCTTTCTTCCAGCATAGCAACCACACCATGTGGTTTGGTGTCATTGGCACCCTTGCTGAGGGTACCCTTGATCCCACTATTCCTGTTGCCTACAGAGTTATTGAACAGCTCTGTTCCCAGTACTGACCCCTGAGGAATGCCACTCATCTCTGGTTTCCACTTGGACACGGAGCTGTTGACAGCAAATCTTTGTGTGACCATCCCTTATCCACCAAGCAGTCCATCCTTCAAATCCATGTTTCTTCAGTTTAGAGACAAAGATGTCATTTGGGAAAATGTCAAATGCTGTGCACTAGTCCAGTCAGATGACATCAGTCTCTGTTCCCTCATCAACCAAACCTATAACACCATCACAGAAGGCCACCAAATTTGACAGGCATGATTTGCCCTTACCAAAGCCATGTTGGCTGTTAGCAATCACTTCCTTATTTTCCATGTGCCTTAGCTTAGTTTCCAGGATGAACTGCTTCATGATCTGCCAGACACAGGGGTGAGACTGACTGGACTGTAGTTTCCCAGGTTGTCCTTAATTCCCTTTTTAAAAATGGGGGTTATGTTTCTCCTTTTATAGTCAGTGGGCAGCCATGACTTAGATATAATGGGTAGTGGTTTAGCCATTTCTTCTGCCAGTTCCATTGGGACCTGTGGATGGATCTCATCAGGTCCTATGGACTTGTGCATCTTTAAGTTCCTTAAATGGTCTCAAACCAGATGTTCTCCTACAAGGTGGTTCTTCATTCTCCCAGTTCCTCACTTTGTGTTCTGCAACTCAGATGGTGTGGCTGGAGCACTTGTTGGTTAACACAGAGGCAAAACATACCTCAGCTTTCTCTATATCCCAGGTAATGAGGTCACTCGATCTCTTCCAGAGACGGACCACATTTTCCTATCTTCCTTTTATCACTAACATTCCCAACTTTTCTCTGTGCCCTTGCTCTCCCTGGCCAAGTTTAATCCTATCGTGGCTTAAGCTTTCCTCACCTAATCCATGGCTGCTTGGACAATTTCTCTATATTCCTCTCAAAGCTCCCAGTTCCTGCTTTCACACTCTGTAGGCTTCCGTTTTGTGTTTTAGTTTGTCCGGGAGCTCCTTGTTCATCCATGCACACCTCCCAGCATTTTTGACTGACTTCCTCTTTGTTGGGATGCATCACTCCTGAGTTATCCCTGAAGAGTCCAAAATCTGCTCTCCTGAAGTCCAGGGTAGTGAGCTTGCTGTGCACCCTCCTTGCTGCCCCGAGAATCTCTAACTCTACCATTTCATGGTCACTGCAGTCAAAGCTGACCTGCAGCTTCACATTCCCCACCAGCCTCTCCTTGTTGGTGAGAACAAGGTCCAGCACAACACCTTTCTTTATTGGCTCCAGTATCACCTGAAGAAGGAAGTTATTGTCCATGCATTCCGGGAACATCCTGGATAGCTTATGCCCTGCTGTGTTGTCCTTCTAATAGATATCAGGGTGTTTGAAGTCCCCCATGAGGACCAAGGCTTATGTGAATATTAGGCCTTTACTCTCTGTCTATAGAGTGTCTCATACACTCAGTCTTCGTGGCTGGGTGGTCTGTAGCAGACCCCCACTATGATGTCACCTATCCCTGCCCTTCCTTTAAGCCCTCAGTCAGTTCGTCATCCAATTCTCAGACAGAGCTCTATGCATCTGGTTAGTCACTGACATGAAGGGCACCCTCCCTACTCATCCCCCCTGCCCTGTCCTTCTTAAAGGGTCTGTACCTTTCCAATAGGAGCCATCCCACCATGTTTCCATGATGCCTATAAGATCAGAGCCCTGCAGGTGCACATCTCTAACTCTTCTTGTTTTTTGCCTGTGCTGGATGAATTTGCACAGATGGGCCCCTGATGAAGCCAACTAGAGTGGCTAGAATTCCCTTGTGCTGCTCTTCAGATGCTCTCCTGCTGACATACAATCCCTCTTCATGCTCTGGGTACCTCTTGCTGGCCCTGGAAAGGCATTATCCTCTGTCAGCAACAGGTTGAGAATTATGTGGAATGACAGAATGCCTTGCATTGGAAGGGGCCTTCAAAGACTGTCTGGTCCAACACCCCTGCTCTGGGCAAGGACATCTTTCACTAAATTGGGTTGCTCAAAGTCTCATCGAACCCAGGCCTTGAACACTTCCAGTGGTGGAGCACCTGTAACTTCTCTGGGAAACCCATTCCAGTGTCTCACCACACTCATCCTGAAATACTTCTTCCTTATGTCTCCACCTAAGGAGTCCTTCTGCTGTGCCTTTTGCAACCGGACCTGTCTATCTCATATTGGCCTTTTTAGCCACCAACGCGTTTGTAACGAATGTGAGTAGAGCCCTTCCCAAATCTTCGTTTGTGAAGCCTAGCCATGATGATGATGATATCTATTTGAAATTTACAGTTTTTCAGGTTAAACCCATTGGTTTCTTATAAGCCTGCTTTAAGTATTGAAAGGCCTCAAAGAAAGTATCTTTGGAACCTCTGTCATCGCCAGGCTGAACAATCCCAATGACCAGATGTGGCACTTAGAACTATGACTTAGGAGCATGGTGGTGTCTGGTCAAAGGTTGTACTCTGTGATCTTGGAAGCATTTCCCAGCCCTAATGATTGTATGATTCTATGAAGTATGTCAGCCTTTCTTCATAGGAGGGATGTTCCTGCTCTTGGCCCTCCTCTGTAATCACTCTAACTGGTCCGGGTCCTTCTTGTGCTGGGGCCTCCAGAGCTGGATGCAACAATGCAACATTGTAGGTGGCATCTCACAGATGGGAAGAATCACCTCCCATCACCTGCTGATCATGCTTCTTTTGATGGATATTGTTGGCTTTCTGGGCTGCAAACACACCTTGTTTGTTCATGTCCAATTTTCCATCCACCAGTATCCCTGAGTTCTTCTCTGAGTAGCTGCTGTTGCCTTTCTGTTAGGTCCTGCTCTCAGTGGCACGTAGTAAGTCTGTCCTGTGCAGTGCTGTCAAGTTGCGACAAAGAGCCCTCGGGATGTGCCTGGATCACCAAGGACTATATTGAGAGCCTCTGAGTGTGACTTTGGGGACTGAAAATCTTTGCCTTCCCAGTGGTCAATGACAAAGCCAGTGTACTCAGAGAGCACTTCTGGGTTTTTGCTGTGGTGCTGTGACCCATCCTTGTCACAGGAGTGCAGCACATGACCAGGCAGCTCTGGACAGGATGAGGGAAGATCTGGTTTGAACAGAAAGTGCTCTGTGAGTTGAGGGTTCTCTAGGGGTTGATGGTCACTCAGCAGTGCTTTCAGGATGATCATCGTATCTGTTCACAAAAGAGATTAGAAAACAAGAACCTTCTGTGGAATTGGTCACAAACCCAAGGTAGCTTCTCACATGTGAGCCAGGCTGTGGGAAAGAATTTCTTCCTTGCTCCTTAATGCCCTCTCAGTACTCAGATGGCATTTCCTCCAGCTGCAGATCATTCCAGCTTTATTTAGCTGAAGGTTAAATGGGTTTGGCCAGTGTTCCTGGGTTTGGCCAGTGTACCCTGTGTGCTTTCCACAACTATATAGCAGAATATATACATATGGAGTTTGTGAAGTTATTGCAGTAAAGGTACATGAAAGATATGTCCAATTCCCAATTTTACTTAAGGAAAAATTACAGTATTGTGTACATTTCTGTGTAGTATATTATGAATATCAGGGAAGATAATTGAAACAATATTCATAAAATTCTGACAAAATAGGGAAAATATTACATCCTTAAGTGCAGAACGCAACAGTCCTACTATATCCATAGGTAAGTATATATGGATATTCAGGTCTTAATTCTCACATTGCTTTACAACTTTTCTGTACATGAGCAACATGCTATTTCCTGATATATTTCACAGTTCTAAACTCTGGTGACACCTTCTATTGTTACAAATAAAGTTACAGTGGTTTTCTGTCTTTTCGAATACTCAGAATACATTGATTATATTTTACTGAATTGTGTTCTCAAATTCAAACTATAGGCAGCTTTCCCTGCTGTGATTGTCTTATGTTGTCCAAAAACAATGCAAAAAAAATTCAAAGTTATGAAAAAGTTTTGGTTAGCTTATGGAGCCTCACACAGTTTCTACACATTGACTGAAATGGATTTGGAGGAAGTAATGACAATTTCAACTTGATGATGTGTATACGCTCTCAGGCACAATGTCAAAGTCAGGTAATTTTCAATGTACAGAGAGAACGTAATTATCTGTGCTCTGCCAAGGAAGTTGAGGAAAATGCCTATGTACTGAGCTAATCTCAAATATGAAGGTTTGTCATAAAACAAACTGTTTGTTGCCTGTCTGTTGCCTTTTCCAGAAGCCACATGGTCTAGTGCAGCACTGACCTGTCTTCTCAATGTGACCTTCAAGAGAACCTTTCAAGGCTCTTTTCAAGTTACATCAACAGCTGAGAAGATAAGTCACAGATTCCCACTGCTGCCAGGACTTAGTGGAAACTCAACAGGCAATGGCTGGAGAAATTAATCCCTTTTTATGTGTTTTCTCTGATATTAATGTCCACTGCTCTTTGCCACCACTTGCAGGGTGACATGTATCTGATAAACACAAGGACTGGTTAAACTCCAAATCCCTATAGCTACAAGTACTTTCTTATGGAATGAGATTTAAATAATGATGGCTTCAATGTCAGAACAAAGAAACAACATAATAAAAGAGCTGGAATGCAAAGCTGAATTCACTGGTCCAGATTTATCTTATTCAACCTTGTGTGGTTGACAGATGTTAAACTCATCATCATCTATAAGGTCCAACAGACCAGGAAGACAAAAGGCATGTGCAGCAGCATAAATATCCTTCCACTGTGAGCATGATAAAGGAAAAAGGCATTACTGTGTTTTTTATTGTCACATAATTGCAACCCAAGCTACTAGGAAAACTTTCAATAGAAAAGACATTTGAAAGTCTTAGTTGTTTTGGTGGACTGTCATCAGTCCTTGCAAATCTGGTCTTCTTGGTCTCACAAATCCCAGCTGACTACTCCTAGTGACATCTCACAGTATATTTCGTGTTCTAGAGGAACTTCTTTGCTGACATTAAATTTGAGACACTGTAAAAATAAAAGAAAACATGTTAAAATTTTTATTTTTTAATTTGCCAGTTGTCTCCTACCTTCCTCTAAGTATGAACACACAAAAAGGGATTATTCTTCAGCTGATATTTTAGTACTCAGCTGTAAAACACTTTGTTCATTAAAAGAAAGAGCTTTACACCATTGAAAACGTTATCAGCTTTTGACATTTTCACTAAACAAAACATAAAGTATAAAGAAAGAAAATTTAGATGAAAAATGTAAGTGATTTACATATCGTGCTTGCAAGTGCATTGGTTAAATCATTCCAAACCAGCATGATTTCATGAATGGCTTAGATGCATATCAGAAGTTTGGCAGATGACATTAGCACAGGGTTGCATAAATCTTCCAGGAGAAGATTTATATATTAGGAAAAGCTTTGCATGGACATATACTATCATTAGTGCTTTGAACTGAGAGAACTCACAAAGGCAATAGAAACACAAGTAAGAAATATTGAAGAGTAATTTAGCAGAAAAAGTCGAACTAAAGCATATGGAAAAAATAACCTGAAAATTCTTAGGTAATCTTTGACAAAATACCAGTGAGGCTTTTTTTTTTTCCATCTCTGCTCTTTGTTCACAGGATGAAGATTTCCAGAAGTAAGTTCAATGAACAATATCAAATAAAATAGACTAAATAAACTAAACAATACATTCAAGTTTCAAGGCAAAGTGGGCAGGGAAAAGTAATTTGGATTATATTTATAAAGGTCCAAGATGGAAATAAGCATCAGAAGAACATAATGGAAAATCATTGGATATCCAGGGCTTTTGTGCCATTGAAAGTATCACTATAGATAGCATTTCTTTAATTTCCAGCAGCTTAATCAAAGAATCAATTATAGAATGGTTTGGGTTGGGAGGGGTCTGAAAGAGCCTTGGACAGGGACACCTTCCACTATCCTAGGTTGCTCCAAGCCCATCCAACCTGGCCTTGGACACTTCCAGGGATGGGGCAGCCACAGGTTCTCTGGGCAACCTGTGCCAGGGCCTCCCCACCCTCACAGGGGAGAATTTCTTTCTGATATTTAATCTAAATCTCTTCTCTCTGTTTAAAACCTTTATCCCTTGTCCTGCCACTTGGCATGGTGAAATCAAAGAAAATTTGTAACCAGCCTATTCTTGAGTGTTCTTCTTCTGTAAGAAGCAAAAATTGCCCAGACTCATGTTCAGTCACTTGTCCACTCACAAGAACATACCCTGAATAATCTGAGCGATTCATCCTTTGTGGCAGCTTTATCTTCTTTCACAAAGCTGACCTTTCTCCCACTGACGACTAATTTATATCTACTGGCATACTGGCCTATAAGCTTCTTGCAAAGAATCCAAAGTCCTCAGTTCTGTTGGTTGTCTCCTCTAATTTAACAGATATTAGTAAATTACACTGGAGAAAAGTCCTGTTTGTAATGTCTTTGCAGTCCACTGCACTGTGCCAGAGGATGGCTGCACACAGAGGAGGCCAATCATTTATTCTGACAAACCATTAGCTGATTTCTTGTCAAGCTTTTAACCTGTGCCAGCTACACTTCTCCTAAATAGATTTGAAGGCATAACTGGACAGCTGGTATTTTCTGGGACCATTCCCAATAGACCCTGCATCCAGCCTCACCATTCTGGATACAGAAATAGTTTACTTCTATAAGTATAAACAGTCCTGTGCCAGTTGACCTAAGTTCCTGGACACATTTAATTTGCTAGTGTAGCTGTACTGTTCCTCTGGAAAGGTTTGGAGAAGCAACAGTGAAATTTGTCCCTGGGAAAGGAAGGACCTGCTGGGAGAAGCAACAATACCTCGATGGAAAAAGGAAATTAAAAGTGATTGTGCCTCTGTTAACTTTCTGCCAATGTTTCCATCTCTTCAGGTCTGGACTCCACTAGAGGTGAATGCAAAGCAGAGCAGTCAGAAGAGAAGAGGCAGAACAAGGATAGACTGGCTACAGGCAGAGCAACAAGGTTTGGGCAAGGCTCTGTGGTGCTGACATTCCCATGGAAGAGGAAGGATTTTGTTGGGCTGAAAATAAATCCTTCTTCAGATGGAGAGGCAGCTGCCTCACACCCTGCCACCCCTTAGCAATGGCTTCCCCTCCCCCATGTTCTGTGACTGTGAATTCGGGAGTAATAATCACATGCCAGCAAGGCAGCACAGGTTGAGTGGGAAAGTGGAGGCATCTCAAGACTGTAATGGGATACTGATCTGTATCCCATTAGGACACCTCGTCCTGCAGCCCCCATCCATGTTTTTTCTTGGTGCTATTCATCTCATGAACTGGAAGGCTTCCCTTTGTGCGTGGATGAGGAGATAGTGGTGGAAATAACACACATTTTGAATCACACTGCTAAACATCTTCAGGCTTTGTAAAACTGTGTTTTCATAATATATCTTATCTCATTTGGAAGCTGAGGATGGGGTGGACAAATGGGTGGTCATGACCTTTGAAAATTGTCTGAGCTGTTCCAGGAGTAGAAATCAGCAGCTAATTAGTATCTGGCTGGCAGTTGTTAATGAGAACAGTACCCCTGAGGTTCATAACAAGGCATTTATCTTTCAAAATCTTCATCAATACCGTGAGTGAGTCACAGACTGTGTCTTTGGCAAATTTGCAGGTAACACTAATCCGGGGGAGTGGCTGAATATGGCCAAGATTCAATCCAGGGGGACCTTGATAAACCTGAGGATGAGACCAATAGAAACCTCTTGAAGCTCATTAAGTAGTGCAGTTTTCCAGCTGGGGCAGAATCACACTGTGTGGACAGGGAAGTGTCCCAGCAGCAGCCCTGCTAGGGAGGATGTGGGGGTTTTGTGAGAGGCAGTTTGACTCTAAACCAGCAGTGCTTTCTCATCCTGAGAAAAGCAAATCCCAGAGTGGGCTGCATTAGGAACATTGTGTCTAAGAGACTGAAAGAAGTTATCCTCCTGTACTTTGGGCTGCTGCAGTCACACCTGGAATACAGTACTGCATTTTGGGCTCTGCAGTTCAACTCGGATGTGGAGAAACTGGAGCGGGTCCAATGAAGTGCTACCAAAGTGGCACGTGACCTAGAGCACGTTACCTGGGCTACAAGCTCCCAACAAGTAGAGGACAACAACCTACCCTTACATGTTCCATCATTTCCTATCTACACTTCCCTCAAGCCCTCTGCTCCTTTGGTCAGAATGTGTCTGCCCATAAAGAGTGGAAAGCAGCATGGAGTTAGAGGTGAGTCTGTAACTCCATGGTCTCTTCTTTGCTAGAGTGACTGGATTCATTCACAACTTCCTGTTGGCAGGTACAAGTTTTAGGTATTTCCAAGAAAGCAGCTCCATCACAAGTAATGGTGACTTGGGAAGACAAATACCATAATTCCAAATGTCCCCCAATCTTCTTCCCTCAGACTTAATTGATGAACATTATATTACATACATTATATGGTATGAAATACTCCTTTGGTCAGCTGCGGTTATCTGTCCCAGCTGTGTCCTCTCCCAGTTTCTTGTGCCCCCTCCAGCCAATCTACTGGTGGGGCAATGTGAGAAGCAGCAAAGCCTTGGCACCGTGTAAGCACAGTTCAGCAATAATGCAATCATGCCTGCTATCACCAACACTGTTTTAATCACAAATCCAAAACACAGCCCCATGCAAACTACTATGAAGAAATTTAACTCTATCACAGCTAAAACCAGTCCATAACTTTTGGTGCAGAGAAGAGATGCTAATAGAATAATAGAATCAGCTGGGTTGGAAGGGACCTCCAAGATCATCAAGTCCAACCCTTGATCCGCTACCGCTGCAGTTACTAGGCCATGGCACTAAGAGATGTCTCATTTCTTTCTTTAAGGTGATGCTGCAGTGGAATATCCAAGCCTCCTGTGTAAACACACCTTTTTGAGGCTCAGCAGGTACCACAGTCTGTCCCACCAGCTGAACTGATAGTTGAACTGTAGTCCAACTTGATGCCCGAGGATCATGTTGTCAGTAGTTCCTAAATTGTATGAAATTGGTGGCTGTTCCTTGTTTAAACTAATGACAAGAATTAACTTTACTCAATGAAACAGGTGAGATGAAGCTTTCTCACCTGTCTGGGGACTTTGTGGTCTATCTGTTTCTTTCACCTAAGTTTCCTATTGCACCTCTTTCTGACAATGTTTCTTTTGTCAAATCACAATAAATTACAATAAATATCTCTTCAGCCTGTGTGAACCCAGCCTCTTGCCCTTTGTCTATAGATGAGCTCCAGAGATGTAGTGTCTGCATATTAACTTCATTCCAGTTCAGCAGAGCAATTTAAACCATTCCCTTCTTGGTTACAGGAAGGTCCTGGTACCAGATTTCTTCTCACTCTGGGGAAAAAAAAAAAAGCATCAAAATCTCAAACCTACTAAACACAGCAGGCAGACACTCCTGGATTCAGAGCAAGACACCACCTTACAAATTAACAGGAACACAGAATGGCAGCTTGGTGCTGATCTGTTCCAGTTGCACTGCGAGACAAGGCTGAGCTTATTGGCCTGTGCTGCCTGTGTGTGAGGATGCAGCAGCAAGTTAAAACCTTTGGGTGTGTCCTTTGGCGTTGAAAGTTGGAACCGATGACAGGTTCCCATCCCCTTTCACCTGAGAATTATAAGAATGCTGCAGTGGTACAGAAAGGATCCCTGGAGTGCAGTGCAATCCCAGATGGTAGGGACTTCTGCTGGCACCTGACTTAGTGGCACAAAAATAAAAAAGTAATTCGGGGACATGATGGTCTGGCCTCAAAACTCAGACTGTCTCTATCTGTTAAAATGTCTTTTCTCCATGGACCTTCTGTATGTTTTCTTACTTAAATGGGCTTTTATTTCTAAGCAAAAGCTTTCTGCAGAGCAAATACATCACACACATCCTAACCTCATGGGACTACGCCTACATTCTCTGAAGATTATATAACAACTAGACTAAAATCTTAGGAATAACATTTACTCCTGCACCCCACTTATGCACTCATTAATGAAACAGTAAACCATTAATTGCAACTTCCAAAGAAGTTGTCAGTTGTCAGGTAAAGCTTATTGCAGTTAACTGAGTTATTCTCCTTCCCAAGACCAGTTTTGGTGATTCAAAATGCGTTCAGTCTGTCCTCCAGCCCTCACAGGTGCATGTGGGTCTTTCGTGCACATCCAGGGACATATAATTCCCAGTTCCATCACATTTGCTTTTTGTTGCCCTTGCATTCAGATTTCTTCTGCTAATAGCTGTGCAAACAATCCTGTACCTCAGTGAACACAGAGTCCTGGTGTTAAACATGCCATCTATTTAATACAAGCTAGAACCAGATGATGACAGCCATGCCTAGCACTGTTCTTGAGGTACTGTAGTCTCAGCTGGACAAGGTAGATGTGATTCATGGTGGTAAGCAAGCCTGAAGCTTTTCTCAGCTGGAAATTCAAGCTCTAACAACTAGAGAGCGACAACCTGTCTTTACATCTTCCACTATTTCCTATCTGTAGCAATAAAATAAACAGATACGGGATCAAAGCAGATATGTCACAGACAAGAAATATCTCAGCTGAGCTCCCATATCCCTCTGAGGTATTGGGAGAGGAGATGCTGTGAGTGTTTAGGGAAGATCGTCTCAGCACAGGTAAATCATGAACCTCCATCATCCAAAGGATGTTAAGCAGCTAAGGAATAGAGGCATTTTAGTGTAAAAATGAGGACACAGGGCTACCTGTTGGAGCCTTTCCTGTCAGCTGCTGGCTGCTTGTTACCTTAAGCAAAAGAATATCACACACAAAGAGGCAAAGTTTTTGATGATGTCATCAGTAGGGCATGTACACAGCAAGTCAGAGCTACAACCCACAAACTTATCTTTTGGGGTTGGCGGGGAAAAGGAACCAAGAAGAAATATCTTTTTCCCCATCTGATGAACTTGCTCTCCCTGCACACCCACAGGCACAGTGCTTCCCTAATTAGTGTCCTGGCCTTAACCAGCCACTGCTCTCCTGAGTGAGAGAAGTCACGCTGCAGAAAAGCAGGCAGAGTTTGCAAACTGGCTGCTGGTAGGTAAAGGGGTCCCTGAGGAACCCCCCAGTATGTGTGTGTTCCTGCCAGGGACGCTGGTGTGAGCAACCCTATTGCTGCCCACTGCTGGCTCTGTTACACTGTGGTTATCTGGACTATAGGTGCTGGAGGCTTGTTATAGATGTAGTCCTGCCCTGATGAGAAAATTTCAGGTCAAGATATCTTTCCTGGTCTGCAATATAGGAGGATGAAAACAGTAATGTAGAGGGAGAATAGACAATACGTGTACTTTTACTGGACTGGCAGGTCAACTTGTCAGTCCTTCAGCCTTAAAACACATCATGGGCATCAGTATTCAATCAGTGTCACTGAAAGCCAGCAAAAAGTGCTAATTAAGGAAACTAATAGGAAATCCCAGGATGAAACAGCAACAAAAGGTATGACGACACTTTTTAAATTGGCAGAGTTCTTGCAATAACTCTTTTGGGAAAGGTGGAATAGCTACGAACCTTGTGGGAGAAGCCTCTGCCACTCATTAAATCCCTTGCATCTAAAGCCAGTCACAGATGTACCAAGAGATCTGTGATTGTTGGACAATCTGCACTATAACAAGAAAATTTGGATTGAGTTTGTTGTTGCCTTAACAACCGAGACGGTAACTTAATATTTGATCCACATGGGCTGTGTAACACTGCAGTAAATAAAACACTCCCCCATTAGCTCAGAGGTAAGATGAGAGCACAACAGCAAAGGGTGACTGAAAATAAGAAGTGAGAGCATTAGCAAAAATCACGTGTTCAGTGGGTTTCCCAAATAGGCACAATGATGTCAAGTGCCCCAGTTGAGGTACTTCGGAAACTGTTAGGGGAGCACGGATGGCTCTGTATAAAGACCCGGTGGCACCTCTGCTGAAATATTCTGTGCTGTCCCAGCACTACACACTCAGAAATTACTGACTCAAGGGGTACAGAGTAAAGATAGAATTTTGAGACCTCGGGGGAACAAAGAAGCTCCCTTGAGTGCGGAGCCTGGAAGAGTTCAACTTATGGCTTTTGGGTCTTGGCCAGCACCCAAGGGGCACTGGTGAGCCACATGCTTGCTTTTAGGTGGAACAGATCCCTGCAAATCCATCCAATGTAGTGTTGCCTCCCCAGGCTCTGTCTCAGGCACTTCACATGAATCACTTGACAAATTCAAAACCAATGTCAGTCTGAAGCAACTCTCAGCTGGCGCCAGCATTACCTGGCGCCAGCATTACCTGGAACCAGTATCACCGAGCCCAGCCTGCGCTGCTTTGCCCAGACAAGGAGAGGCCTCAGATAGCCCTGGCTCCAGTAGCTTTCCATCCACTCCATGAATGCACAAAATACTTTGCCTACCAGGTGTGTGCTCTGTCCAGAGCCACAAGCAGTGGCTGGAGTGGCACTGCCTGTGCTCGGCTGCTACCAGTGCAAACAAAGGGGTGTCCTGGCTCTAGAGCAGCAGCCCGCGGGCTCCAGGCTCTCCAAGTCCTTTTTGCAAGGGGGACCTCCATGCCTTGCTGCTGCCCTTTGGCTTTTTGTGACAGACATGTCAGGACATGGCAGCTGCTCTGTGTTGACCCAAAGGCCAGCCCAGCGCAGTGTCCCCTGGCAGTGGCTGTGGGCCTTGGTGGTGTCTGAGGCTGACAAAGTACAGGAACGAGGCAGGAAGATGTGCTGAGGCTTTCCCTGAACTCTGCCCTATACCCCAGGTGCTCCTGGCGGGCACATCCCAATCCTGATGTCTTTCTTTTGTGTGGGATCAGGAGCCTGGTTCTCCTCTCACAAATTTTTGTGGTAGATTTTTGAATGATCATTAGCCGTTGATTGTGGTGAGGAGCTGTGCAGATTAATTACCAGTGTTTGGGGGAATATGTGACACCAAATGGTCTCCAAAGGATGGCTCCTCTCATAGTGGAGGCACTCTCTGGGGCCGTGAATGTTCTCTCCAGAGCATGTGATTTTTTGTCTCTGTAGCAGGCTGAAATGAGACAGAATTGTTCCTATTTTGTCACACATGAATCATGCAAGTAACCTCTTCAAATTTATGATATGGACATCTGCACTGCTCTTGCCTGAACAATTCTGTCAGCAATACATCCCTAAGGATCGCAGACCAGTTATTTTTATGTATATTAGTATCACTGCTCCTTGGAGTTGGGTTTCAGAAACAAGAAGATTGTTTTTCACTGACATCTTAAAATTAGATTAGAGATTAGAACTCTCCAGGGAGTGAGAGTGGCATTTGACTCTGTCAGCTGCACAGAGTATACGATCTTTTCCTATAATAAGAACACAAGGATTTATACAATTCAAGACATCATAAATTACACTAAAATAACTATTTCTTTCTGCATTTAGGAAATTTAAATAGAAATTCATAGAAATGAAAGTACATCTACATTTGCCCACATACTATTTTTGTTACTCTAATATTTCGTTTTTGTGTTGATTCTGCAGTGGCTGTGCAGAGTCTGGACTCTTCTTGGGAAGAAACCTCTGCATGAATGCACAGAATAGTGCCTTTTTCCTTAGAAAGTCATGAAAGTTTCTAAACACAAATTTCATTATTCCACCCTGTTTCATCTTCCCAGTCATCCCTTTCTTTATTGGCAAGTACATTCATGCAAATACTCACAATTTTATTTTTTCTAGGGGGGAGGAGGGGCGGGCTAAGAAAATAGGTTCCTTTGTGTCAAGGGGTGAAAACCTTCCTAGGCTGTTGAAACTTCCCAGAAAAGAGATTTCTCCACTGCTGGTTTTCCATGGAGGTGGGAGGACTCCTTTTCTGCTTTGATAGCAGGAGTGAGGTGGTAGAAATGTCCCCCTTCTCTGGTTTCCATAAAATTCACCTGGAGAGAGGTATCCTATGTGGCATGAGAGTTCCTTAGAGAACGAGGATCATTGTGTTAGGCACATCACAGGTACCCCTGAGAAATGTCTGCAGCAGCCTCTCTGTGTTACCCCACCTGCCCCTGCCCCCATCGCAGTATCAAAGATTGCAGCAGGCACTAACAGAGCAAAGTTTGCAGGGAGTTTCCTGAATTTCACCACAGAAGATTCCACACAGCAATATGCTCTGAGCTTAAACATGTCCTGCCCTCCCTCCACTGCAGCACAACTAAACCTTCTGCTGTCATCCCAGACTCACAGAACAGGGAGGAGTGGGAAAGCCTGGAACCTCCCCACCACACATCATGGCTCAGTCAGCCCTGGGTCAGAACAGGATGTCTCCTGAGGGACAGGGAGAGAAGGAAGAGAAAACTGGGCCAGAGAGGAGTCTTGGAGGTGCTGTGGTGCAGTGCAGCTGAGGTAACACACCCTCTCCAGACTAGGAAAGCATCACTGGCCCCATGTCAATCTGACACTTTTTCCCTCCCAGAGGAAATCTCTGGTCCCCTGCCATGACAGAACAGTTGTGAGTCTCCCAAAGCTTGGGGAAACAGGGCTGAGGATGCTGACTGCATTTAGCTCAGGGGAAGGTGCTGGGCTTCCAGCAGTTCAGTCCTGCCAGAGCGGCAGGTCCCCCATGTCCTCAGCTGAGATGTCCATGTGGCAGTCCCGACAGAAGCAGTCCTGGCAAAAGGCTTGTTAACATGCCCAGGAGACAATCCATACATGCAATGGCTGCTTGGATTGTTTGGGAAGAGCCTATGGCATGGCATCTACTAAACAGTGGATTATATGCATAACAAGGAAGTTTGGATTTTGCTTTATGCAGGGCATCCAGGGCTCTTCTGATGAAGGCCAACAAAGTGTTTGGCATGTGCAGGAAGAATGTGATTCCCCTTCTAGTGTCAGTAGTACAATGTGGCATGAATGAACCCTTTCCTAGCATGGTATTGTATAACTGCCAGCAAGCACCTCACCCAGAAGAGAAGGCAGATGGGTGCTGGAGAGCACATAGAGTACTAATCTGCTAATGACATAAACAAAGAGAAACAAATTAAAAAAAAAAGGTAATTACATGCCACAGTAATTCTGGAAGAGGTCATCACATGAGTCATTTTAGAACAGATGTAAAGTCATAAGTCAGTGCAATATTTCCACCCCTTGTTATAAATTCAGTATTTACAAGGCACAAGGTTCTCCCTCCAGCAATTCACTCCCTAAAGGTGAGAAATGTTTGGCATGTCATGAAGGTTTTTGTTAAATTATTTTTGTGATTTACAGATAACTATTCATGAGTGGGTATTCTGGCATATCCACCTAAAAATAGTTTGTGCTCTCCATGTCTGTCCAGATAGAGACTGGATAAATACCCCTGTCTTTCATTTGTTATCCATGACACAGCAAAAATGCCTTTAGCAGAAGAACATCGTTCTCCTGACAGTCCAGCTGGGACCAAAAAGAAGGTTGAGCTTACATTAAAAGCAAGAGTGCTGTCACGTGGAAAACAGAAGCATAAGAACACAGAACTAGACACTTTCCTAGTCTGTCTGTAACAATCATAACCTTACAGTCAATTCTGTAATCTCATCAGGTCCCAAATTATAACCAGTTACAATGAAGAACAATACAGGGATGAAGAAAAATTCATGATATGGTGCTCACCGCTGCAGTGACCAGAATTTCATCAGAATTTGATGGCATCTTTCCAGGTCTCAATTTCAATAAAATTTATTTGTTTAGTTTAAAAATTCTCAAAAGCCGGATCTAACATATAGGTGTTTCAGGATCAGAAATGTACTTCTAATTCTCAAAAATGATTTAGCAAAGGGACTCTACATTTATTCAATTTACTCCTCATATTTTCCTTCAGCCTAAAGAGATTTTTTTCCTCATTGTTTTTTTTTTCTCCTCACTCGAGTTATACAAATAAATCCATCTTGTATCAGCTTCAGCTCACTAGATTATCTTTTCAATCGCTCATCAAGTGTGAACCATCATCATTCAAGCCATTCTTTTCAACTCATAAAGGAATTCATCCATTCTCATGACCATTTTAATAATTCTGATGGGATGGAATAGGAGAGACAGGAATAAAGAGAGGTGTGCAGTAGGGACTAGGAGGCAGGAGAAACCAAAAAGCAACAGGGAAGTGAAAAAAGGAAAGGTGGTTTGGAGCAGTGTAAGAAACCATTTACTGCTCAGCAGTAGCTCTAATTACCACCTTGTTCAGAGAAAAGTATTTCTTCCCAAATCAGTCCTTTAGTGACCTGACAGTAACTGATTGACAGTGTTTTCCAGCCCACCCAAGACTCCCCACACTGTTTCTGCACAGGATATGTCCCTTCAGGACTCGAGCTGGCATTGTGAGAAGGACCAGGATCTCACTGCCTCACAGTTGTTTGCATGAAGGTCACACTCAATCTGTGTCTCAAAGAGCTACCCGCTTGTAAAATAGCCTGTCATGCAGTGCCCAGTGTGCTCATCCTCTCTCAAGTCTCCCAGGAGTGTCCTAAACACTTTCTGTCCTGTCAGTCCTCACCAATATTTCTCCTTTCCTTTCCTTTTGTGTTTTCAGTCATTTCTTTTGGCACCCTTGCTCACAAGGACTTGAGGTATGAGGAGGTACCAGGTTCAACTCGCCTGCCCTCCCTGAAGTGACAGGACAAAGCAGAGATTTGGCAGATGGATCTGTTTCCCAGATCATTCATTCAGTACCCAGAGAGACAGGCACCAAGGTACTTGGGCAATGGCCATGAAATTGGGTGGAAAAACACAGAATACACCCAAAGCTGGTAGATCTTTTCTTCAGACATTTCCCAGTGAATGACCTCTGATCTTTCTTCTGAAATTATACATTTGCCTTAAAGATTGCAAACTATCTAATCCACTCATCACTGCTTAAAAATATTTATTCATAGTTCCTCTTTATTTTGAAAGAGCCCAGCAACATGTGCAAGTGGTGAACATTACCCACAGTGAAAACACGTGCCAATATCAAGCATCAAATTAGGTATCTGGAGTCAGATACTGTTTCTTCTTGGGCATTGGATTACTCAGGGTAAAGCAGTTTCACCAGTTAAGTCTTTCAGAACTAAAGTCCCTCAAGAAAAATACTTTCTGTGGAACTGAGTTGTGGTGATCCAACTCTGATGACAGGAAACGTAAAGGAGCTCTTATATTCTAAGAAATACCTGTCACTCTTTCAGATCAAGATTATTACAGACTTGGAAGTCTATGCAATAAAAACAAGGTATCAGATGTGTCTATTTTAAACTTTCTCTCAGAGGTGTACATTTGTGCCTATTATGGATCCTTGTTTTTCCCAAGATCGGTTACCTTTGCATCAGCACTTCCCAGCTGACAGGCAGCCTGACTCCTGACTCCAGGAATAGTGTGTCTCTGCAAAGTGTTGCCCATCCTCCACGTACAGCAACAGATCACAAAGTGAGGAGAAATTTATTTTCCAATACACTTCTATTATTATTCCATTTTGATCCTGATAATCCTCTGTAATTTATAGGGTGTGTAGTGAAGTTCTGCAGAGTGCAATGTGCGGGAAATCTGTGTTTCCCAAATGTCCCATATATAAAATAAAACTCAACTGATACTTCTAATCTTAAAAAATTGCAGAACTTTTCTATCAAAAAAACTCCACAAAATCAGTAGTTTGTGCAAAGTGCTGTAAGATAGTAACTTACTAATAAATAAATAAATAAATATCTTTGATTTAAAATATGTTGTGATTGCTTTAAAATAAATATGTGTCATCCATTCCATATCCTTTGTGACATCATCCAAAGCAAACAGAATGGGTTGTGGCTAGTTGTCCACTTGCTCTTCAGCAAATAGACATAGACTTCAACTTTTCTACACTTCAGATACAATTTTTTAATGGTTTCATAAGAGGAGAATGTAAACTAAAGGCTTCACTTTTTGTCCTTTCTTTTATTCTATGTCATGGAAGACTGTGGGATGACTCCAACCACTTTCAGTCCCTCTGGCATGCACCAGACTGGTATCCAGATACCAAATACTATCACTAGTGCCCAAAAGCCCTTTACAGAGTTGAACTTGCTGTCTTCTATAACTTTATGTAAAACCAAATTATAGGAAGTCATGGAGTCATAGAATTATGAGGTCATCAGGGGTGTCAGGGGATTAGATAGTCCAACCATCTTGCTCAAAGCAGGGTCAACCAGAAAAAAGATGCTCTGTAGGGTTTGAAATATCTCCAAGGATAGACACTACTGAAATGCTTTGGGTGACATTGTTTGAACACTCTCACAGTCTAAAATCTTCTTTCTTATGTTTAAGTGGAATTTCTTACATTTCAATTCATGTCCATTGCCTCTTGTTCTGTCACTACATAGCATTGAGAAGGGTCTGGCTTCGTCTTCTGCTGCCAATCAAATATTTACGCATCATTCCCTTGAGGCTTCTTTTTGTTCAAGGCTAACAATTCCAGCTTCTCTCTATAGTTAGATGACCCAATTCCTTAAACAACCTTGTGATCCTTCACTGGAATTGCTCAAGAATCTCCATCCCTTTCTTGCACTGGGGAGCCTAGAATTGGACACAGCACTCCAGATATTGCTTCACCAGGACTGTACAGAGGAGGAGGAGCACCACACTCAACCTCCTTGAAACACTTCTCACAGTAAAGCTCAGGATCCTGTTGGCCTTGTGTCTGCCAGGTCCTTTTCTGCTTTCTGACCAGCCATCCCCACATCTGTGCTGATACATGGAATTATTGCTCCTCACGTGTAGGACTTTTCATTTCCATTTGCTGAACATATGTCAACCTGTTTCTCCAGCTTGTCTAGATCCTCCTAAATAGCAACACAGTCCTGTTGTGTATCAACCACACCTCCCAGTTCTGCATCATCCATAAATTTGCTGAGGCTCACTCTGTTCCAGTATCTAGAATGTTAAAGAAGGTGTTAAAGAATGTGGGTATTTGTTTTGACCACTGGGGCACAACACTGTTTTTCTGTTAAACTTTTCTTCCAACAAGAAAATCAACACCTAAAGAACATTCATACAAATCATCTGTGAGGGACTACAAACATGTGATAAACTGTTGCTCCAGAGATTTTAAACTATCAGATGCTGGATTCAAGAAGGCAAAACCGTATGTCTGCTTCTGCTGTTATGCTGGGGACTGCACACAATTCATAGTTTTCCTGCAGAAAGACTGATATAAATATTTAAAGCTGGATTTTTATCTGAAGGGTTTAACACTCATATCAATCTGACACTTTGTGAGGGTGTTCTATGTTGCTGGAAGGACAGCCTCCTCATTCCTTATTTGACAGGCACTGATATCCTTACAGGACATTATCCTCAAGAGAGGATAACCAGCTCCCAGGCTCATGCAAGCTGGATCCCATATCTTTTAGCTGCAAGTGCAAATTAATGGCTATCACGACTGCCAAGATATTCAGGAAGAGCACTGCAGTTCAGGATAGGTGAGACCTGCCCTGGAAACATCCAGCAGTCCAGCACCCAAGTCATAGCCTTTTGCTCTCTGTCTGTTTGATTAAGTATTTAAACTGTTCTTCAAAGTTCCATGGAGTCAGACTACTTCAATGTTGTAACAAAAATATCTTTTTTGGAATTTTTTTGCTCTTGTCATTGATGCTAACATGGAGAAAATAATTCTGTAATGATCAATACACCAACAGAGTAACCGTAAACAGGCTGGTTTCCTGGCACAGCAGACCTTACCCCTTTGCAAGGTCCCACTTTGATGTACACAGTGGAACAAACCTTTGTCCATTCTGTGACAGTGGAAATTGTCGTAACTCTCAGCAACAATCCCCAGGAAAACATTAAGTCCCTGCTATGTTTTCCTGCACACAGTTCTTCCTTTGGCCATGGGATTCTCTGCCACAGCTGAGTGTCCCAGCTGTTGTCCTTGAACACACATGTGCTCCTAAACATTTTCTCTACTCTTTGCATAATCAGAAGATATAAGAAGAGTTAAAATGATCCATCTAGATCAAATAGGAAATGAAAGGACAGAAAAAGACTCTGGAGAAAAGGAGTTCCACAATCGATACATTTAAAGTGTGTGCAGAGGAGCCCACTGGAGAAGGATTTCCTACAAACGCTAGTGCTTAATAGCACAGTTCATGCTCTATAGCAAGAGTTCATGCTGGATCAGCAGCAGTCCATTAGTCATGTCATGTTAGTAAATCACAGAAGAAATTCAACACCATATTTGACAGGAACAGGTGTATACACTAATGTCTCTTGACTTCAGCAAACCTTCAGGAGTGTTTAATTTCATTTCACAAGATGCAAAACAAAGCTGAGCATTTTCAGACTGTCCAGTAGCTTAGTTCTCCTTTAACAAGTTTCTTTTAACAAATTTTACCTCCATAGTTACACAGTGACTCATACTAATAGTTTCAGAGCTGGATTATGAACATAACCAATAGAATAAAGCAGCTGGCAAAGTACCCAAGCCATTGTCATCTGACAATTCTTCTCAATTTCAGTCTTGAACACAAAAGTGATGCATAAACCTATGTAATGTGTTCTCATGCCACAGAGGGACATATCCAGTCAAGACCCCACTGGGAACCCAGAGATTTTGGGCACAAGATGACATGTTTATGAAGGAAAGATTATTCTCTGCCATCACCAAATTCTTACTCAGCATGGATACTGATTTAGGAAGGGCATCCAAACTAAGGCATACAAAGGGCATATAAACAAAACTAGAGGACTGAGGACAATCACGAAGAGTCTGAATGCAGAGTTCATCAGAGAAACAAACCTTGTGGGCCTGTAAAAGTCTCCTGTGAAAGAGCAGGAAGGAATCTGCGTGTGGAGAAAAGCTGAAGAACCGGCTTCTGGGTGACAATGAGAGTGAGAACATTCAAAGAACAGTCATGAATAGAGAACAGCTTGCAAGAATGTTTTCTAACAGGTAATTCAGGATTTAGCTCTAATTTCAGCTGTTACTTTCTCCTAACTGGACCTAGCTGCTTTCAGTTTAGCCTTGGTATGGAGCAGTGAGGGGCTCAGCCACTTGGAAATGTACCCTTTTTCCAGAACACTAGATTGCTGAAGATGCCAGGAGGAAGCAGCTGGATGTCACAGGAGCTTAAACCTGTGGTTTAAGCTTTTTACCTGTAGGTCTTTGTACCTACCTTAAGCCCTGTCCATTGGTGGGAAGGTAATTGGCCTCTGCATTTCCCTGTTGATTCAGCTCCATGGACAGAATCTCTCGTGCCAGACATTCCCTCAGACAGGCGGCCAATTCACCAGTGACCCATTTGTCTTATGTTAATAAGACAAATCATCTGAGAGTTAATAGTAACACTACAGTGAGAATACCTATGTCCTTCCTCGTGCCTCCAAAAACCTCTGATGGACATTTTACTTTGCGTTCAATAACTGAATTCTTGGTCATAGTTTCTTCAGATTTTGGTTCCTTTAAATCATTCTTGAAACCTATTAAAATACTGGCATCTCTTTTTCTGTACTTTATGTACTGAGGCAGAATGAAATGTTATTCAACAGACTAGTTTTGAAGCCATCAGCTCTTCTGAGAAACCACCTTTCAAAGTTAATGAACACAGGTCTTGGCAAATTACTGGGTTCCAAAATTACTCTTTGCGTGCCCCTGGAAGAAGTTAGAGATTGGATCCTCTTTGAGCTTCCAATATCTAAAATTCACATTTCTGAGTCTGTCATCATCACAGCCTCCTAGCACAGTCAAAGGAGAGAAATACTGAGACAAACATATATGAAAAAATAATCTGTCACATTTTGTAGCCCACTCTAAATAAATTGCAAACAGCCAATGAGAGAGTCATTACATCATCAGTATCAGGTATTAATGGAAATGATTATTTACAGTTAAACTTTCTTCAAAGACCATTCAAATCACCTCACAAAGAAAATGAGGGGAAAAGCTCAGATTTCCGTACACTGGTTCAAAAGAAGAAATGATGGATAAATTGCCATTTTACTGTGCTCTGTTTTTCTGTCTCATTTAACATCTGAAAATGGAAGTCCTTTACCCCAGTCTCCTGTTCTCTGAGCAATATTTTACTTTTTTCTTTAACCAAAAAAGCTTAATGATATGAGGAGAGTATACTTCAGCATTTCCATAGGAGGTAACTTCAGATCCTAAAAGGAAATACTGCTCTAGCCAATATACCATCAAACTTCCCACTGCTGACTTTGAGAAGGTAGAAAAGGCTAAAAGCTATTTGAACCAAGATCATTATTCTAAAACCAGCACAGTCTGGTTGGTGGAATGAAAACTGCTCCTTAGTGGCACTAATGGATGGTGCCCTGCTGCCAGGAGACGGATGCAGAAACATCCATTCTCACACTCCTCCACAGTGTTAGTGCTGCCAAACACGATGTGATGGTCTGCCTGAGAGAGCTGGCACGGACACATTCTAAAACAACCCTCAGCTCCAGGGGAAATGAAGGAAAGGCAAAGAGCACACATACCTCCAGGTCCTGCTCTCAGTTCCACTAGATCCCATTCTCAGATCCACTTTAATCTACAACTGTAAGTAACTAAGGTAACAAAACTAATTTTGTCTCCTGACAGAGAAATACACCTGATAAGTCTTCTCTACTTAAAGAGGTATGTGGGTGGATTATCTCAATGGAAGTCCACATCATAGATACGTAAATTATACCTTATAATCAACATATCTCCTTTAGCCCCATGTAAACACACAGTTAACTGTCCACTCGCTGCTTTGGTCAAACCACAGCCCATTGTAAATCACACTTATTAGTATCACCCACTATCTAGTCACATTGTAAAACAGTCTCAACTGGTCTAGAATACGGTTGATTATCACACACACACACAGAAAAACACTCATTGTAAAGATAGACTTCCTTTTGTCACCAGGTTACAGAGGTTTACCTGCCAAAATCAATGTAGCTGCCATTTCCTTTGTCTCAGAGGGTTTCAGTGTGCTTTTCCCCACTTATCCTGCCTTAACTCAATGCAAACTGCATGTGAATTACTTTCTGCTAAAGGATGATTTTCTCAGCAGCAAACAGGTGTGCATTAATCTTTACTTTGAAGATCCTCAATGGAGTAGATTTAAAGCTGAGGTCCAACATAGATTACATAAAACTTTCTTCAGGATCCTGAAGCCAGGCTGAAGTAAGGCTGTTCAGTATATGATAGTCATGTTTCCTAGATATGTCAGCTGATATCAGAAAAGGCTGTTACTAGTTCTATAAAACATCTTTTGTTAGTTTACTAGCACAGAAAACTTCTTTAATCTTCATTGCTTATCTTGATATAAATACAATGAAATTAAAATAATCTAATGAAATCCCACCTTTCTACCACTGAGGAAATCATCAACAAAATGAAAACCTTCATCCCACAAACAATTCTTCCCCTGAATCTGAGTATCTGAGTTTCATAAGATCTTTAATTGACTGGATTTCAATATGTATATAATATAAGACACTGACAACATTTCCATTTGACATGAAAAACAATTACCCTTATCTGCTCTTCTTCAATAGGAAAAGACCATCCTGCTTGCCTGTGTAGACTCAGACATTTGCAGTATAGTAGGTGTCACTGTCTAAAAATTCAATTTCTGGTCTAACTTCATTTCTAGACTTGTCTTCCTATGGAAAGAAATAGGAATCTCTGTAAGTGATAAACCCTTCTCTACAAAAGATGTCAAGGTCATGGAAAGAAGTGCCTTTCAGAGTGACTTTCTTTTTTCCACTCAAAATGAACAGCTTGAACCATGAGAACGACCATTCTGTGCCAGACCAAACATCAAGTCAGAAGGAGTCTAAAGCCATTTCCTAATGTCATCCTATAGCATATTCCATTTTCTGTTGCCATTTCTCTCAGACAACCTGAACTGGCTTAGCAATACAAGGGCTCATCAGAGCTTGACTACTTGAGTCTTGAGTCTATTTAAGTTTCTTTAGCTGAAACAGCGAGTTTCCCAATAGTTTGCAGACAACTGTCCAAATTGTTATTAGCTTTAGCTGAGATTATATGAAGAAATGAAACCCTATATATGAAAGATTTAAAAAACCCTAAGTGCTCATTGGATAACTAGAACTACAGGCTTGGGAAGAAAAAAATTATATCCACTTGGACACCGAAATGTTGTGGGCAACTCTTTTAGTGCCACTCTCCAGTCAATTTCTTATCCACCAAGTGCCCCACCCATCAAATCCTGCTCATAGGGTCCTGAAGGCAATGGGGACACACCAACAGGGCTTTCAGCACAGCTGAAAGGAACCCATGAGGAACTACAACTTGCATAAAATTACCTTTTTGGTAATTCTATTCTGAACCAAAGCTCTTTTGTTCAATTTCTCTCATTTAGCTCAGAGAATTATTATCTCTTAAAGTAGCCCTCTTTTTAAAACCAGAATCTTTATTCTGAGTTAACTTTGTCTAGTTTATTTAGACAAGCCCACATTCTACATCCAGTGTCTCTTTCAGACAGTAAACATGGATTCATAGGCACAGATGTAGCAGGATTATACTTTCTGGAGTTCACAGGAAGCTGTAGTCATAATTACAGCATGAAACATCCTGTTTATTCAGTGTTTACTGAATATTTCAATCAAGTAATATTTCTCGGTTGATACTCAAGGGACTGCCTGTGCTCCACGCTGGAATCACAGCAGTGGTTTGTCAAAATGGAATTTGTTGGCACAATGAGGCCTTTCTTCACAGTATTTTCTAGATCAAGTGCTAGTGAATGCAAAAAGAATATTCCATTATCACCATCCTGGACAAAAGCAGTGCCATCTCCACTCCTCATTCCACACCTTTTAGGCATGCACTGGTCTCACACTATCCAATACATCCTTATTAAACACTACACCCCTCCCCATTTTATACACATGCACTTCCTATGACAGGGGTGGTCTAGAGGCCACTCTTGTAAAATGTCCATAAAACGCCCCTAAAATATCTATATAGAGGCCATGGCTGGGCAGCTGTGGAATGAATGCATGGAGTGTGATGTGCAATGGCTGCATCTGAACTGTCTGTGCTCAGCCTGCCCAAGCAAACAGGGGGGTGTCCTCTCTTCCTGGAGCAGATTCTGCCCAGGCACCAGAGCAGCAGCACATGGACTCCAAGCTTTCTGTGGCACAGCCTCTTCTTGGCTGATCCCAAGCGGGACCCAGAGCCATTGGTCAGTATGATAATGACAACAGCAATTTTCAAAGAAAATAGGTTCTCAGAGGTTCATGTCATGAGTTTGCTGTAGGCAGAAGGTGGGAAGGACGTCCAGTGGAATAGCATGAAATCAGTAATTTTGAGTTGGGATCACAGAGGAACACAAGATAAAGGTGCTTCTTTCCTGTCACATGTGAAGTGAGCAATGACTTCTTAAAGTGGACAAACCTGAAAAAGGGACCTCACAGGGTCTTACTTGTTATGAAAATGCCTGTTCTATACTGGGCTCAAGAATCCAAAGCAAACACTTCTTTAAGAATCCCAGCCCACACAGTTATTTTTACGGATGCTGGTGTTACTGCTCCTTGGAGTAGGGTGTCAGCAGAAAGGAGCTAGTATTTCGCTGACATCTTATGAAGGAGAGCTTTGAGCTCTCTGAGGAGTGAGTGAAACATTTCTCTGTACCAGCTGCACAGGGAATATGATATGAGCCAAATATAAGAACCGAGGGATTTATACATTTGCTTCAGACATTCTAAGTTAATTTTAAGAAATCGTTCTTCCTGCACACATGCACACACATTTACTCACACCTTCACGTGCCCACACACCACTCAGTGTGTGCACTAACATTTTCTTTGGAATTGGTCTCTACAGGTGTGTAGAGCCTGAAGTCTTCCTGAGAAGAAATCTCTACATGATGGACAGAGTGGCTGCTTTTTCCACAAGCTTTTCTGAACATGATCATCATGATCACCCTCATCTGCCCTGTTCTGTCACATCACCAGTTCTCTTTGGTAAGAAAAAAACTTCCTTGGTACAGGAAACTGAAAACTTCTCTCAGCTTATCTGATAAAAAAGGGCCTGGGAGGGAATTCCTCCAGCACTTCTTTTGCTTCGAGATGTGGGTTTCCTCCCTCAGCAGCAGGATTGAGGTTGTACATACGCTTTCCACACACCCCCTGACCTTTCTTGAATACAGTTGGAGGGAGGCCTCATACATGGCACCAATGTTATGCAGGGAAGCAGCAGCATCACATGGTAGGCAGGGCACTGACAAATGGGTGCAGCAGTTTCTTTGTCCCTTCAGTCTCTGTTACCAAAGGCCTTGCAAGCCTTAGCTTGGCAAAACTGTGTGGGAAATGTTACTGAATTCCATAATGCAAGATATCACTTATCGTCATTCTCAGATGTGCTTTGCTATCTGCCCATTAGAGCATCTTGTAAGTGCAACTGTAGTTTTGGTTACTCATCTCTGTGGAAGGGGGTTCCTCCCCGTCAGGGGAGGAACAGCAACCCTTTCTCATTGTCCGTAGCAGGAATATTATGGATATCTGAACAACTGGTTTTGCTGAGTTCCCAGTATTTGCCCACAAAGATATGCTGTTTTCTGATCAGGGAAGCTGGTACTTTCTACCCTCAGGAGATACTGAACTCTTCAAATTCATGAGAACCAGAATTGTGGAGAACACTGCATGTCTACTTTTACCATGAATTATGTAGTTATAATCAAACACCAACAACTACAGACAGATCTGTGATGTCAGACAAGACTATCTACACAGAAAGTCAAAGATAACTCCATTCCAGACCAACAGAAACATGCACAGAATGTTATTTACCCAGTAGTGCCCAGTGGGAGTGAGAGAGGTCTCCCTCCAGTATGGAACAAAGAGACAATTTTCTTCCCACTCCAAGTCTTTTCTTCACACATCTTATATGGAGAGCAGAAAAGCAAACATCTGCAGGCTGGTATCTCTGTGCTGCTCTCATGCCAGCTCCATTCCACACCTGATGTCTGTCACAGAACACAATTTTGTGCCATCCCCCTGCCCACACAACAGTAACTCAGCAGAATGAAAGAATATCAAAGAGCTACATAATTCTTCAGAGAGATAAAAAAGTATTACACAATATTTATACCAGTCAGAGACAAACAACGACATGCAGGACATTTGACTGGAAGGGCACGTCTCTGTCCACGGCTGCCTTAGGAGCACACAGACTGTCAAGGCTAAAGGCATCAGGGATAATAACTTGCCATAAGGGTGACTTGCCTCTGAGGAAGGATAAGCAAGGGTTGTTCTGACAAGAGACTTTGGCTCACTTGTGTGTGTATGCAAACAGATCCTGAGCAGTCAACCCTGCTGCTAAACTGGAATTTCTTGCTTCCCAAATGCTGTGCAGAGTCCACCCTAGAACTGCTTATCCCACCAGCAAAAAAAGTACTTCTCCATCAGCATATTTGTTAGGAAATACTGCCTCAATCTATATTGATGGTTCAAGCCAAAACAAATCCCACCACAAGGTCTGTATAGTGACAACATGAGGGGTAATGAATTTAAATTCAAGAGAGTAGATTCAGTTTAGATACAAGGAAAAAATTTATTATAATGAGGATGGTGAAACACTGGAAAGAGATGTGGTGTGTGACCCATTCCTGGAGTTGGGTTGGACGGGACTGAGCAACCCGATCTGTTGAAGATGTCCCTGCTTCTTGCAGGGGGGGTGGACTAGATGACCTTTAAAAATTCCTTCCAGCTGAAATTCTGGGGTTCTGTAACACCGATAATTGCTTGTGCTTTCTCACTTTTGGTACTGTACACTGTGGGTATGCCAGGGAGCATTGGGCTAAAATGTCACTCTTTATGGTAATTCTGAGGAACTGTTGGTGAATCACAGGACTGGGCCAGGGCCTTCGAAAAACTGGTTTTTGTCTCCTCAATTATAACCCACAAAGTGCCAGAATTTTCTCAGTTGTGTCTAGTGAGAAGGTAAGAGGCAACAACTGAAACACAGGAAATTCCTGCACACATTAGAAAAGACTTTTTGCTGTGAGGGTGGTTGAACATTGGAGTTGGGTGTCCAGGTGGTTTAATCTCCATCCTTGGACATGTTCAAAGACATGGCCAAGCCTTGAGCAACCTAGTTCACCCTATTTGAGCAAGGGTGAATTGAAAACAAATGAACAAGATAGAATGTTTGAGAATGTCTTGAAGACAAAAGTGCTTGAGAATTTAATAAAGGTTTTTTTCTTGAATTGTTTTTGTAACACAAAATTACTGTTGAATAGAAAAGAGCTCTTCTTGACTACATATGCATATTTTATAAGCCAAATGCTCTTTAGATGTCATCTCCATCTGCACTGATACCTGAGGGAATAGTTTCTAAACATGTCTGAATTTGGCTTAGTAACTGATTTTATTCAACAAGAAGACATTAGACTTAGAAGTAGGACAACTTGCCTTTCTGAGTCCTATCTATTTTGGATGGTTCTTCTTTGACTGATTTACTTTCCGACAAACTTCTTACCTGTCAACACCGATTGGTTAATGAGTGGGTTTAAAATAGATGAGAAATGCTAAGATTTGTGTCTTACAAGCCAGTCAGAGTGTGTAGCCTTTCAAACATGCTTGTCATTCACTAGGTACCTGACACACTGCCAAAATATCTTCAGTAGTTGTTATTGCACGTCTGCCAGTCCAGATAAGGTCAGCTAAAAGGTTAGATTTATAATAATAAAACAAGACTAGAAGAAGAGTGGCATAGGAACACTGAACCAGCAGGAAGTCTCGCTCTCTTCTACTGTAAACCTCAACATTGCAAACAGAGGGAAATACCAACTGCCTAAATTCTATTAAATGCAACCCTGATTGCCTTCTCCATAGCTCTAGTTAAACTTTTTATTGCCTAAATAAGTGCAAGTTGTAACTGTTCTTAGATGGTCAGTGTTAGGTGGTTTGTTCACTCAGCAGCAACCTCAGTCTGGGGAGACGAGCCTTTCTGCTGCCTAAATCTAACCTGGGATCTAGGTTAGACAGAATGTTAGCTAAAAATCTCTGCAGTTCCAGGACTTGTGATCAAATGTATGGTGCAGGAATTCCTGGTGGTTACAGCACGTGCTGAAACAGGGAACTAGTTTTTCTGAGGGCACTCATTAGCACAACCAACCATCATATAAAATACAGTGGCAATGCTCTAATCATTAGGTTATAGCCAGCTTTATGTAGAACAGTATTCAATTTTCAAGATCTGTGGACCAGGAGAGCAGCAGACAAGAGAATATGGTCAGCAGACCAGGGTTTGCAGTCAGCAGAGCTGGGGTATTTTCCTGCTAAGATGCAAGGTACTGTGAAGGAGACCTGAACCCTAAGAATGCCCAGCAAACTGCACCTGTAGTACATAGAGAAAAAAGGCATCATGATGGAAAATTCTGAAAGAGTCAATACGGATCAGATCAATGTTAACACAGCACGGAGCATGGAAAGATTGGAATTGTTAAGTACAAATCAGGTAAACCCAGGTCATATAAACCAGTCACTGGCAGTCCATGTAGCCACAAGCTTTCAGCCCAGCTTACACTGCAAACAAAATTTTTGGCATAAATCCAGAATACTAAAAACTATATTTGAAAAAGACAAGATAAAGCCAGAAAAGTACAAGATGAATCAGAATTAAATGAAGATGTAAGCAGGGGGAGGCTGCTTACAGATTATCAGAGGAGATCTGAATCTCTGAAGTAAGCACTACAGGCCATTATGCTCAGAGATTTCTTCAAAGAACAGGAAGAATGGCTCTGTACTGGTTTTTGAAGCAAGCTCATGGACTATAGATCTATGTCTTTGATTGTCATAAAACATAGCTGGCCTGCTGGTAAAGAGGGGCTCTTAAAACATCCAATCTATCCTTCTGCAGAATGACCTAAATTCCACATGAAAACCAGGTAAATGTCAGGATGCTTTGTTAGCAAAGGGTTCAGGAGCACAGAGCATAGCTCTCTTTTCATAGAGAGAAGGGCAGGTCTGAAGGTAGGATATTCTCTCAAAAACCTGGTGTGTGGAAAAAAAAAAGGTTAAAATCCCATTAACTGTGGCTCTAGCAGTACTAAAACTGGAGCACTCCTTTTGGAAGAGAGTATTCAGATGGAGAATATATTATTCTTCCCAAAGAGGCAACTCAGTAAGCTGCCCTGTAGCTAAGGAGACAGACAATGGGGACGATGTTGACCCCTTTGTTCATTCAACAGTGAGTCTCTGCTATAGAAAGTTTCAGATTAGTCACATGATCAAAAAGGTGCAAGGTCAGAGACATCCACAGATCTTGCTGGTAGGCTATGGGAAGGCAGTCCTAAGTACTTATGTGGATCAAGTCATTACATATGTTCAAATGTTATTTAATGATTTAAAATTCACAACAGCAACATGTGCCAAAGACCTGTAAGTTTCAAAAAAGCACAATATGATAAAAATACAAAAATATTATAAAGATGTTAATGCATTAACTTCAATGGAATATTTGAGGATTTGAGAGAGGGAGAGTTTGAAATAGACAATAAAATTGCCTATGATATTAAAAATCCTCCGAGTTTGGTCATCGGCTTTTCCGGACGTGTGGGTTAACACCTGATTGTGGCAAGGGTGGAGAGAACCTTGTGGCAAGGGAGGTGGTACAGGCTATCAACATAGCTAGATCTGTGTACTGACATTTCAGAAGAAATCACCATAAATTAGTAATTTGAGGAAAAATTAAATAGGAAGAGAAACAATGTTTTGCAAGGAGTCAGAAGACGGTTGTTTCCTGACAGGTTAACTGATCATAGGTTCATGATATTCTTATAGGAAACAGTCAATAGACATTTAAGTTGAGGTGATTTTGAGAGGAGCTCTGTAATGAATGTTGGAACTAGAGATTATGTCTACTTCTTTCGTGCTCCCTTGTTAATTATGGTATATAAGAAAAACGAGATGCTAAGATATTGATCAGACGGCAGAGAACATCCCAGGATGGCTCTGCCAACCAATATCCCATATATAACATAGACTCATTTATCACTCCAGGCAGAACAGAACACTTCACCATGCAGCATTTAAGTCTATTGAGAAATCACATTAAAAAAACCCAAACCAACAACAACCACAACCCCCCATGATCTTTGATCTGCAACTAGGCAAATACTGCTGTCAGCTCTGCTATCAGAACTGAAAGAGAAGGCTTGGAAAGATGCATATGGCCTGGAAACCTCATTCTGCCGCTCCCTGGGTAAAAGGAGATCTTCCAGGAATGTTGGCAGAAGTGCTAGAACACTAATCCTTCAGAGCAAATCTTGTCATTGCTATACTTCAACTAACATATTGCTGTGAACGCCACCTGGAGATGGTAAGGACAACTTTTTTATTAAACTTATTTGTTAAATATAGAGCTTAACATGCTGTGCTACCTTCTTAATTGTCTTCTAAGAATCTATTTGAATATTCCTGATGAAGACTTGGTGTGCTAGGGAGGAAAGAGATGTAATTTTGAATTAAGTTTTTGAGATAACCCAGTAATTACCATTACTAATGGAAGTTGTAGAGTCATTCTCTAAGAAGAAAGGCAGTTGGGACCACTAATTTATACACTTATGTAAAAGGCAGTGATTGGGACTAAATATAAATCTCCCAAGAATATTATTGATGAAGACCAGCTTGTGCTACAGTTCATGCGAGGCAGAGCAGAGATGCCCATCCTCTTTCCAAATCTTGCACTTGCCTTCAAGAACCAATATCTGCAATTCCTTGTGTATTTATAATTTAGCCTCACTACATAAAATGGGAAGCAAAAATTCCTTGTCTTCACACAGGGAATTTGGAAAATGGACTTTCATACACATGATGTCTTCTGTTTCCAGCAATAACACTGTTTCATGCATAGACTAAAGCCACTTAGTCCCTTGGAGAGGTTCTGAAACGAACAAGTGAGAGTAGAAAGGTGGGTTAATGTGACTGAAAACAGGCAGTACTGCAGATGCAGCCAAGGTAAGCAATGCACACGCCTCCTACTTGCACAGCAAATCATAGGTAACTCTTTGGTGGCATGCAGGATGCCATTTCCTTCACACATCTGAGCAACTGAGTGACTCCAGTTTCAGAGCAGCTCAGTGAAGTAAAAAGGCTTAGAAGTATCTGAGTAAAGTGCAGAAAGCAGAGGGACAACAGGTGGCAAGAAGAGTCAGAGAAGGACAGAGAGGTGCATGGAAGGGAAATTATAGTTGCTAGTTTGACATTAGTATTAGGATGCAAATGACTCAGGAAAAGAAGTCAGCTGGCAGGTTCCTTAGCTGACCCTCATCTGTCACACTGGAGAGGTGTCAGAGCATAACTGAGGTGGGGCTCTCAGACACTATAAGTGGAAAGTACAACTAAACTATGGTTTGCCTGGACTTTGTGAAAATATTTCCTATGCATCTTAAGCTGGAAAGACTGTTTCACTCATCACTGCTTCCTCAGGCATGCATCTATGTTTCCAACTCCCCGATGCTCCCTCAGGGATTTCTCCAGCTCTCCTGTACCCCCTGAAGTAGACTGACCTCTAGAGGCCGCTGGGCAGAGCTGGCACACAATGAGCTGTGTGCCCTGCCCTGCACATTTGCAAACCTTAGACTTTGCCTGTTAGTGCTCCTGTCTGAGGTCTTTCTGTATGTGTTGAATCATATACGCCCAGCAATAAGGCCTTGTCTTCCAGAGGGATACCCACATAAGTAGAACTAGACACTTCTACAGATTTCTTCTTTTCCCTCTTCCATGAGAAAGGCAGAATCTTTTTCAGTTAGGAGTTTCTCCTGGGGTTTGAATAGACTCGTAGGTCATAAAGAACTGAATTGATAAATGCGGTTTGTCAGAATTCATGGAGTAGAAGTTTCTCTCTGCTCCACAGGAATACTTTCAGTTAATGTCATTCTGTCAATGAAATTGTGCTTATTTACTTAGGGGGCACATCACTGATGGCCACATTATTGTAGCTCTGAGACAGCTCCATGGAGCTCTAGGGCAGCTCCATGGGAGTTCACCAGCTGTGACATGTTCCATTGTGGCAATTATGGACAATGCTTTTTTCCAGGGTCAATGACTTTGCATTACTTACCATCTAGTAGTCAGTCTGACTACACAGGGTGCTTGTACAAGCTGATCCTAATCTTCAGCATATGCCATCAAACAATAAATATATGAGAAATGAAATATACTTTATTTATATGAGTGAATGAAAGATGTTTCCCAATACAAATAAGGAACATTTCCAGATTCACGAGAATTAAACAAGGATTTAAGGTACAATGTTGGCATATGCAGGTTGAGTTCTTGATGTTAAGCACCATCACCACCATAAATGTTCAGTGTGTTAATTAATGTAGTTTCATAAGTTACTTTTTTGGTAAATAATAAGAAAACTTCTATATTTTAATTCTAGAGTAATCATCTTCTATTCAAGGAAATAATCTGATCAAACATGTCACGTTTTTGTAAAATTCCAACAGTATTACACATGAATGTCCAAGGTCTGCTGACTGGATAACTTTTCTGGTCACTTTAAAAATGGAAAGCAGAAGGAAAACAAATACTTTTGGAGTAAAACCAAATACAAATGTTTTAGTTTAGTTACTAAAAAAATAATGTTGACTGACATAGGCATATAGTTTCCCCCCAAATGACACTGGTTATAAACAGATTTTTCTCTACAACTTCAAAACTGTTAGCATACAAAAAAGTTCAGAAAAGTTTTTTCAACAAGAGAAAACTTAACTGTCGGTATTTTTCTTCATAGGCATTTTCCTTTATCTGAGATGCTTACAGTGGCCTTAAATGTTCTTTAAAAAACCCACAAAGATACGATCTTTCTTATGGGATGCCATTTGCTCAAATTGTCTTTTGCTAGTAAACCAAATAAACATCTACTTATTATAAGGTAAAAACTGTGGTTATAGTTGCTCATATAATCATAATTGTAACTACTTTACATATTTAAAGAAAGCCTCAAGCCTATAAAATATTACAGTAATGTTCTTGTCAATTTTTCCCATCTCTTACACCTATTCCCAGAAACACAAAATATCCTGAGTTGGAAGGGACCCACAGGGATCATTCAGTCCAACTCCTGTCCCTGCCCATAACACCCCAGCAATCCCACTCTGTCCGTGAGAGCGTTGTCCAAATACTCCTGGAGCTCTGTCAGCCTTGGTGCTGTGCCCAGTGCCCTGGGGAGCCTGGTCAGTGCCCAACCAGCCTCTGGGGGAAGAACCTTTTCCTAATATCCAATCTAACTCATTTCCATGGAAAATGCCATGGAAGCAAATACCTGGTTTCATAAAAATAGAATCATCATTGGCTTGGGTTTGAAGGGACCTTTAAGTCCTGTCTGGTTCCACATCCTACCTCCCCCCCGTCATGGGCAGGGACACCTTGCACTGTCCCAGGTTGCTCCAAGCCCCGTCCAACCTGGCCTTGGACACTTCCAAGGATGGGGCAGCCACAGCTTCTCTGGGCAACTTGTGCCAGGGCCTCCTCACCCTCACAGGGAAGAATTTCTAATATCTAATATCTAATCAGAATATCTAACCTAAATCTCTTCTCTTTTAGTTTGAAAACATTCCCCCCTTTTCCTATTACTATCTACCTATGTAAAGTCATTCTTCTACTTTTTTATAAACTTCCTTCAAATACTGGAAGGCCACAAAGAAGGAAGACAACTGGAAGGCCATTCCCTGAAGCCTTCTCTTCTCAAGGCAGAACAAACTCAGCTCTCCCAGCCTGTCTTCAGAGCAGAGTTCTCCAGCCCTTGGAGCATCTTCATGGCCTCCTCTGGACCAACTCCAATGCATCCACATCTGTCTTGTGCTGCAGACTTGTTAAGATCCTATTAATGAGAGATGCCTCTGCATGAATTAAGGTTCAAATGAGACCATATGCTGAAGTCCACAGTACAGATTTTATTTAACAGTAAATGTGAGGTAGAGAAAGATAGGAAAGAAATGGAGGGAAAGATCAAGCAGAAGATTGTCACCACCCTGCGGATCCAGTGGCCTCCTGTTGGTCCTTCTTCACCCAGGTCTTCTTGGTGGTGGGGGACCCAGAGTCGTTCTTGTGGAGGTTCCACCTTTATGCAGTCCAATCTCCAGGTATCCACAGGGTTATTGCAGATGTTCCTGTAACTTGGAGTGCTATGTGTATAATTAGCGCCATCCTGTTGCAAATTCCTCTCTTCTGTGCTTATCTCAAGTTCTTGCTGTGGTGGTCTATCTTATGGCAAGTTCCTTCTGTGGCCTTGATAGTGTTTTAAAACAGGCAACATCATTCTTCAAGTCCTTGCAGAACCCCAGACTCAGATGCACTACTCCAGGTGGGGTCTCATGACAGCAGAGGCAGGAGAAGGCAGGCCATGTTCCTTTTGATGCTGCCCAGGATGTGGTTGGCTTTCTGGGCTGTGAGGGTGCAATGCTGGGTCAGTTCCAGCTTTTCATCCACCAGAACCTCCAGGTCTTTCTCTGCAGGGCTGATTTCAACGAGTTCACCTTCCAATCCATACTCATGTCTTGAATTGCCCCGATTCAGGTGCAGCACCTTGCATTTGATTTTCTCATGAGCTTCTCATGGGTTTACTTCTTAAGTTTGTCCAAGTTCCCCTTGATGGCCCTGTCCCTGTTTGTCAACTGCATCACTCGGCTTTGTGCCATCTGCAAACTTGTTGAAAGTGCACTCAATCCCACTGTCTGTCACTGATAAGGACGTTAAAGAGTACCAGTCCTGAGACAGAGCCCTGAAGGGCACCACTCATCACCAGCCCCCACCTGGACATGGAGTCATTGGCCACAGCACTCTGACTGTGTCCATCCAGTCATTCCTTATCTACTGAATAGTCCACCTTTCAAATCCATGCCTCTCCAATTTGGAAATAAGGATGTTGTGTGGGACTGTGTTAAAGGCCTTACTAAGTCTAGGTAGATGACACCAGTCAGGCTTCCCTTGTTGACTGCTGCTTTCATTCCATCATAGAAGGACACCAGGTTGATCAGGCACAATTTGCCCTTAGTAAAGCCATGCTGGCTGCCTCAGATCACCTCCTGGTCTTGTATGTGTCTTAACATTGCTTCCATGAGGATCAGTTTCATGATCTTCCAAGACACAGAGGTAGGCAAGGGAGACAATGGGCAAAATTTCTTCTGCCCTCCATAGTCCTGCTGTTCTTTTCTAGTGAACAGCGAAAGTCAGGTGGGGTGGGCTTTGCTTAGGTTCACAGCCATTTTGACATCTGCTTCACAGGGAAGAATATCATGATTACCTGTGTGTTTTGAGGTGCCCTACAGGTGGGAATGGCTTATCTGCACTTAAGGCTGCAAAGGCTTTCTCTGTTGCTCCTGCTGGTCTGAGCCCAGGAGGTGCTTGTCTGCAGCAGCTGGACCTCATCCTAGGAGGAGTGAGGGTGCTCCAGAGCCCTGGGCCTCTCCTCATACCTTCACTGTCAAGGTCCAGCCAGATCACGGGTGCCAAAAGAGGTGCTGCAGTCGCTCTCCTGAGGCTGCTCTGCAGAGTGTGCAGTGGAGGTGGCAGGGCCCTGATGCTGCGTGTTGTCCTTTTGACAGTCACTCCCAAGCAGCTGTGTGATTCCCTTTCTGGGCAGAGAGCCCAGTGCAGATGAGGCCCTGCACACTGACCAGTGTCTGCTTCTGTCACCTCAGGGTGTTTTCTTCCAGCACTGGTGAGCAGAACATTCCCAGATGTTCTTTGGCCCATGCCACCTGACTTTGTTCTGTCCCAGTGGGGAGCAGATGAAACCGGCTGGGTGCTCTGGTTGCCTTTGAACCCCTGTGCTGTGATTTGCTCCCAGTCCGTGGGCCCGGCAGTTGCAGCAGGTTTAAAGCCCCCCGGCTGAGTGAGGCCGAGCGGCTGCTGTGCAGAGGAGCAGCTGCCCAGAGGAGGGTCCCGTGATGGCTCCAGGCTGCCATCCCCTGGCAGTGGGGCCTGGAGCAGAGGGGGAGATCGGGGCCGCCCCGCCGA